>NC_091455.1:36535866-36625866 GCF_027789765.1 Dendropsophus ebraccatus | reverse complement strand
TACTACAATATTCTTATATTTATTGTTTTCAGAATCTACAAATGTGAGGTCCAGCAACATGATTTTTAGTCTTTTGTTTTATTCAGGAAGTATTAAAGGGGAACAGGAAAAAAAAATGTTTCATATCGGCTGGTGTTAGCAATTCATATAGATTTAGAATTTACTATTATTAAAAAATCTCAGGCCTTTTAGTACTTATCAGCTGCTGTATGTCCTGTGGGAGGTGGTATATTCTTTCCAGTCTGACACAGTGCTCTCTGCTGCCACCTCTGTCCATGACAGGAACTGTCCTGAGCAGGAGACATTTTCAATGGGGATTTGCAACATACAGCAGCTGATAAGTACTGGAAGATTCAAGATTTTTAAAGAAAAGTTAATTACAAATCTGTTTAACTTCCTGAAACCAGCTGATTTAAAAGAGAAAAAAAATCACTGGAGTCCCCCTTAAAGTGATAAAACAAAAATGGAAATATGACTAATCAAACTGATGTGGAACGTCCTTATTCATAGGTTAAAAATATATTAATTGTCTGTACATCTTTCTGTGTAATAGGGATGTGTAGCTGATAGATGATCACCGCACAGGGTCGCACAAACAATCCAGCATTCATTTTGTGTGGCTCTTCTCACCCAATGCTAGAAACATGTAAAGCATTGTGCATGGTCAAGCCATTACTAAAATAAGAATTAGTAAACCTGCCCGAGGATTAAGACCTGTATAAAACCTACTTTTCATAGTGCCATCTTCTTCCTCCTCCTCTTCTTCATCACTGTTAATTACCATGGTACCCAGATCAGACTCCAGCATGGTACTGTTATGCTCGATCATGGTTTGAGCACCTTCGCTCATCGTGCTGGCCGCCCTCATGGTCCCGGCGCTCTCAGAGCTGGTCTTGACCATCGTGTGTGAGTCGAGCTCGTCTTCCTCCTGCAACACACACACAAGTCATGAACATAAAGGGTTACCCATCCTCCGATTAGCTTTCATAGGAACTCTCCAAAAGGCCTGTGTGCCTGAGACTAAAGATTAGTTTATATAAATTTATTTTGCGTAAACCACATCACAAAAACCTCAAGCCTTCCTATAAACACTAAAAAGTTTCATGCTGGAAAAACAATGAACTTTAACCACACGTTTTATTGCGCTGACTACTTCTCCGGGTCATAATTTACAATTAAAAAAAAAAAAAAAAAAGACAATGGGGCTGGAAAGCGCAACGGGAGGCACCTCTATTCTGCAAGCGTTAAGTGTGAGGTGAATTTATGGAGGCTGCCATATTTTACTGCTCTCTCATCCCAAGAAAAAACAAGCAAGACATTTTTAGTAACAGAAAAGATCTGCTCAGCAGATGCTGGGGGAATTGTTGAAAGGAACAGATTCCAGCATTGGATACAAGAGCATTTCCAATCAGTGGCAGTAATGTTCCTGGAATGCAAAGCCGAACTGATGATAATCCAGTGTATGATTCATACGCCCCATATGGAGCACAAATATTTAAAGACAAAAGGAAAGACGTTGCTTCTCCCACACGGTTTCATTATACTGTTAGTGGAGTTGTGTTTACAATGGAAAAGTATGTCCGCTACAAGCTAGTGCTGATCTGCATTATTAGGACACAGGTATGATCAGCTGAGCTAGGTATGGGGTAGTGCAATCTAACCTGAGGCTACTCCTTTCTCCATCCCCCATGCTTTACACTGCAGCTTTGCCGCTATGAACACGCTGCTTACTAAAAGCATAGGTCTACAGTATACAGTGTGATACTGCATAATACTATGGTACTATCAGGGTATGTGCACACTACGGAATTCGAGCAGGTGGCGGAATCTGCCTGACCATAGAATGAAGTCTATGGGACAGGTGGAGAGTGAAGCGAGTGGAGGAATCTGCAGGCAGTTCTCCGTGTGATTTCCGTAGTGTGGACATACCCTTAGAACCGGTCATTACACGTGTAAAAATGTCTGTATTTAGATCCAGAAAAAGTGCTGAGAAAATTTTAAACTTTAAAATAATTTCAATTAATTAAAAAAAAAAAAAAAATGTTAAAAAACTAATGGATCCATGTGTGTTTCTGGGTAACTCCATAACAATTATTATGAATCCTATTAGGATATAGTGATCCACTCTGGAGGGGATTGATCCTCAGTGTAGAGATCCAGTTCTAACAGGTAAAGGAATATGGGAGAAAGATATGCAAGGTGGCTCTACTGTAAAAATGCTCTCTCTAGTGCCACCTACAGGTAGTTATCCTATAAGGCCCATATAGAAGCCTTGAAGCATTACTGGTGAGATTCTGGCTTGGCTAACATTCCTACTGTTCAAATATGCAAAACAAGAGTCCGTGGAGCCTCAGTTACGAGTCTCAAAACACGGGATATTCAGATATCTGTAGCCTGTTGCCAACGGGGTGCCTCCATGATAGGGAGAGCACCACACCACCCTGATAAATAACCCCTTAGGTCCCACTCGGTTGTGAGTATTGGAACATAGACAGGGAAACAACAGGGTGGCCCCTTTTGTCAATGTCTAACTCAAGGTGCGAGTATTGCGATCATGACAAGGGCTTGCAAAGGCAGGCTTCCACCCACAGACAGCCGTTTTGGGGTGTTTGCCCCTCGTCAGTGTGGGGTAGGATTCTGGCTAGTTGGGGCAATGAAAAATCAACCAACAAAACAGTAATCACTGAACTCAAGGAGAACAGCGAAAAAAAAATTCCTACTGTTCACCCATGAAACTAAAGAGCTACCTGGCAGAAATTAGTAGGATTGAGCAATGTATGTATGTATGTATGTATGTATGTATGTATGTATGTATGTATATATATATATATATATATATATATATACACACATATATACATACACACACAAATATAACTTGACCACTGTCACATCTACAGATTTGCATTTTGATAGAGACCATGAACAAGAAAAACACATAGCTAACCATAATCTCACCTTTTCCCTAACACAGTATGATAGGTCTTCTTCTGCACCCCACAACACCTCCACAAAAAGTCTCAGTTCTTTAGATCAGCATTTATACACCTCCTCTTTGATAATGTGTGATAACTGTGCATGCAGTTCTACATTGTAACACTAGGTGGCACCATAAAACAACAAACTAATCTAGGAGACTAGGATCAAGAGAATGAATGTGCAGAAGGAAAGTTAATCTGAAAGTGGGCTCATGTGACTGTGTGTCTGTGCGATCCCTTTAATTTCACTTTAACCTATCAATAATCAGTGAATGTAAATAGCCTCAAGAGACTGTTGTCTATCGATTAAACCTGAAGAGCTGTCATAAATGGGTCTCGTGACCTGTGCCAACGTCAGACTGAAATCAATTTCATAGAATAGTTTTCCCTTTTGATTCCTGCTGCTGGAACTCCAATAATCATCTCTAATCATGGATGTAATCCAGCAACTTGTGATCAGTTCTCCTGCAGCGCCACCACAGGAGATATGGAGCATTACACTACTTCTAAATCAAAGTAAAGGACAGGTGCCCTAGAGAAACATGTTCTTTGTAGCCGCTGGCTAAGTGTCCCCGTCACTGTCAGGATAGGTCATCAATTACTGATCGAGAGGTACAAACAGCCAGCACCCCCAATGATCAGCTCCCACACTACACACAGTGTACAGGGTCGGAAGCAGCTGTCTCCACTCACTGTGTAGTGGTGGTGCCCTGGAACTGCAGCTCAGCTCCTGCTCAAGGGACCGGCAGCTGAGCTGCAGTAACCAGGTCCGACCATTGTACTGTGAACCAAGGCAGCGGCTTCCTGCCCTATGCACTGTGCAGTTTGGGGGCTGATCAGTGATTGGCATTCTACTGTGTGGATTGCCTGGAAACCCCTTGCCCGAAAGTTCCTGTCATGGACAGAGGTGGCAGCAGAGAGCAGTGTGTCAGACTAGAAAGAATTCCCCACTTACTGCAAGACATACAGCAGCTAATAAGTACTTTAAGACTTAAGATTTTTAAAAGAAATAATTTACAAATTTATATAACTTTTTGACACCAGTTGATCTGAAAACTGGTACCCCTTGGTAAAAGAAAAAAAAATAGCTCTAAAACAAAATAATAATAATAATAGGAAGAAATAATAAGTGAATAAATAAGAGTGCAGTATAAGAGAACAAGGCTCTTTAAGGTGACGGCAGGAGCCGGTTACACGGTGCTGCTACACTGGGTACATCTCGGCGGTGTGAGCGCTATGATGGAAACGCCTTGTGACAGGCTGACATGTTTTGATAGGTGCTGAGGTAAGTAAACAGATTTTTTTAATTAGCAGAAAACGGCAAGCAAAGTATTCTACAGGGGGGGTAATGGAGATCTGAACGTCTGGATGTTAGTTTAAGCATACTGACTATGACTGGCCTCTTCTCGAGAATTTTAATTTTTTGGATGGGATTTTGATTCAGGAGGTCAAGCAGCTGTGCGGTGGAATGTATCACAATCAGACCTCAGTTCATGACAGATTGCAGGGAATACCGCCAAATATTTATTACCTTAAAGAACAGGGTCACTCGGCTTTGTTTTTTCTGTGTTCTCGCTGCATACTGAGGACTAAGTTTACCCCCCGAATGTTTCCTTCGCTTTATCCACTTATAGGAATGGAGGCAACATGTACAAGTGGGGATGCCAACTTATACAGAGGAGAAATGGTGTAAAATAAGAGGAGCCGTGTACTGCGGCCTGTACCGGTCTCAGGGGCCTGACATGAACACTGCTGATTACTTTTTGAGGTTTTGCTATAGCATGTGTAATAGTATATAAAATAGAGATTCATATTCCCAAACTGAGGGCGTGGGATGGGATAATACATGGCGAGGTGGTGTGGGATCTGGGCGACAATCCTTGTAGGAGAGGTAGGAAAGGATGTAGTGGTTAGCGCCCAACTTTCCCAAAGGTAAGAAAAAAAATGTCGACATCTTAAAGCAAATGTACCATCAGCTAAATCTTGTTGGGCTTCTTTTTGGGCGCAGTCTTTTTGAACCACCGCCCGGTTTATTCCCAAGCAGAGACTTGCCAGCGTACTGGTGGTAGGCCTGCTGACCCCAGTGTGACGAAACCCCCTCTACTCTGTGACGTGGCTCCATCAGAATCAATGGAGCTGCATCACAGAGGGGAGATTGTCACACTGGGGGCTGGTGCTCAGGAATAGACTGGCATCCCTGCACTGGCGCCAATCCTTTAATGTATAAAACCTATAGAGATGTACGTGAAGGTACATTCCCTTTAAAGAATACCTTTCATTCAAGGCTTGAACTCTTGTCTCAATCGCTCTGTGTCATTAAAACCAGGCTGGTACCATAGACTTTTATTGTATGAACTCCCCCTTGCATACTAATAGTCCCCCTTGCTTGCTAATAGTCTGTAAGCTGATGCATGCGAGCAGGGCCCTCACTCCTCATGTATGGATAATTATATGTAGATCTCTGTAATGTCTGAATTCTGTCTATGTATGTAGAATTGTAGAGTGCTGCGGAATCTGTTGGCGCTATATAAATAAAAATTATTATTATTAATGCATACGATAAATTGTAGCCCGATACTATTCATATAGTACCACTCTGTTAAATCATCATTTAACATACTAGAAGTGTAATTTTTTAGTGACTGTTTATTATGTGGTCTCTCTAGAAGCTGAAGAAGTTGGATGCAGCCCTAGAGTGTCCTGGAAAACATGGATACAGTCTATGGTCTATGGCTGTATCCATGTTTTTCAGGCAGCCTTAGGGCTGCATCCAACTTCTTCAGCCACCGGTAATCTAATGCTGAGAGGAGAGAGTGTGCTCGAGGTTTGTTCATCTCTAGCTCTGTAGCCAGAACTCCAGCTAAAATTTATCAAGAAGATGATTTAAAGGGGTAATCTCTGGTGGGGCCCTTGTATGGACGGTCCCTTCACTAGTAATACATTACCCAGTAAAATGAGGTTAAGATGTACCTGTCATTTCATTAAATTTTAAAAACCTGCCAGGTTTTATATTAAACCTTCAGAGCAGTGACCAGGTGATTTTAGGGTTCTCCCAGCTTGAACCGAATGTCCGAGAGTCCCCTCGAACTCAGCTGGATTCCTATAGTAGACCGTTATTTCCTCCCTTTATTCTGTAGCCAATCACAACACAGCAGTACGTATCACATACTCTTCTCTACTATACAGTTAGTGCTGGTTAAAGTGCACTGTGCAGGGCTAATGCTGGGCTAATGATTTATTATACATGGCATGTGAGGGAAGAAGAGGTTACTGATGCACTGCTCTTGCAATGTGCTATTAAAAAGCAAGGAAGGGTTACACTAAGCCCTGCAGTCTTGCTGTGACTGTTACTAGAGACAGACTTCTCATAACAATAAGCAATAGACAACAGATTTCCAAAAAGAGAGACACCTGGTGGCCAAGACTTGAGGTGGATATTCTGAGGAGTCATATTTAGTAAATGAAGGTATCAAATTGGGAGAAAATACTTGAAATTTTCCACTTAAAGCAAATGTACCAGCAGTACATTTGCTTTAAGTTTTGCACATGGAGAACAGCGCCGGCACGAGAAAGCCAATGCTGCGGTCCTCTTTTTTAAACCGCAGCCCAGTTCCGCGTATGTCGCCATTCTAATCTCGGGAACCGGCCAGGGGTGAAGCACCCATTTATTCCCCTCCATAATCTCAGGTTATCTCAATACCATCTTCTATGCGCACCTCTAGTCCGCTCCTTATACAACAGCCATACAGGACTTCTCCTGTGCGCCCCCCCATATATTCTTCACTACCCTAAAACACTATGCCTCCTATCTCTGACTCCTCTCTCCCTCTGTATCAGTCATATATTTATTGGTTTCTGCCACATACTATATATGTATGATATGTGCAGCATAACAAGTAAGGGAGAATTAAACTCTAGGCAGATACTGTCCACCTGAAAACTATTCTTCAAAGTTGCCAACTATGATGTAAGCTAAGATAGCACGGCTTGCGAGGCTTTGCTGTACCATTACCGCTATAACATCAGTAGTAATATTTACTTGTACTGAAAATGTAAAATCTAAACATGGGAAAAGCGTGACAGGAAGGCGAATTACACATTACACAGACACGCAGCAAGCTCCCTGACTCCCTACCACATAGGTTCCAACCTGTCCAGCTTTTTTTACTTTATTTTCTGCAGAACTAGAAATGTCAGCCTTTTCCTGACTACCTTCCCGACGCACAGCATTACCAACACAAACATAATGACTGCACTTCCTAACAATGAAACCATATCCTCTTGAAGTGCCCAGTTATCTGGATTAGAGGACATGGTTGTTGCTGATGATGATGCAGATCATCCCGCTGATTAATCCCGCTGACATGGTGCCAGTAACCATTCCCTACATGCCGTCTGCTCCCCGGCAGAAACCGATCCTGTAATGACTGGTATACACCGTGCAGACGGCCGGCGCATTTCTGGCTAGGGCTTTTAGGTAACAGGTTGTATAGTCAAGAAACTGCATTGATATAAATAATCATATGTAAGCTGCTATTAACCTATGGGAAAGAATCCAAAAAAAAAGTTTTTCTGAAACCCGTCTCAAAATATTTTAAGAAATCAACAGGGGTTGTGATACCAAGCAGTTTTCCAATATAATCACTTATTGTATTTAGTTTTCTTTGTTTAAGGGTCTGTCCACACGTACAATCTCGCTGCGGCAGTTCCCTGTCACTACATACTTGCAACTGTGTCAAAGACCGCTGTGAGTATGTAATTCTGTCGCCCCCTTAACCCCTTCGGCTCCCGCTCTGCTGCGTGTATACATTACCTCTCTTGTTGCATGAGGTCCCAGCGTACTGCTCTCCCGCCCAGCCAATCAATGTGTTGCCCAGCCGCAGCCACTGATTGGCTGGGTGGGAGAGCAGGAAGCCGGGACCCCATGCAGCAAGGAGAGGTAATGTATACACGCAGCAGAGCGGGAGCCAAAGGGGTTAATGGGGTGGAAGAATTACATACTCGCAGCGGTCTTTCAGACGACTGCGAGTATGTAGTGACAGCAAACTGCCAGGACCTGCGAGTCTGTACGTGTGGACAGACCCTAAATCAATATTATATATATATGGGCAAGCTGAGGTCCATGCTCCCTCCGTGCAGATACTTTGTCTTTCCTCTATTCAAAAAGAAAAAGAAAAAAAACAAAAAACACAGAAAGTTCCAGTCCTTTGTGCGCTCTCACAAGGAAAGACACCTGTTCATCGTGCAGGTTGTATATCAACTGAGAGCAATAACTAATGGTGCGTTTACACTTAACGATTATCGTACAAATTTGCGCGATAACGATCGAATTCGAAAGATAATCATACGTGTAAACGCAGCGAACGATCATACGACGAACGATACATCGCGCATTTTGATCTTTCAACATCTTATCACATCGGAGTTTGTCGTTCGCAAATCGTTCCGTGTGAACAGTCGTTCGCCGATTTAACCAATGTGTGAGATAGGCTTAAGCGTTCGCAAAACGATCGCACAACGAATTTTCCGTACGATATATCGTACCGTCTAAACGCTGCTCGTTATGGAAAAAAAACGTTACTCCGACATCGTTAATCGTACGATCGCGCCAATTATTGTTACGTGTAAAAGCAGCATAAGGCCAAATATACAATTAAAGTGTCAATGTCGTTTTATTTATTTTTTATTTATTTTGCAGAAATCAATAGTCCAGGCGATTTTAAGGTACTTTGTAATTGGGTTTATTAGCCGAAAAAAAGCATTTCTTATCATGAAAAAGCAGTTTGAAGCTCTCCCCCCTGTCTTCATGGTTCTCTATGTAGAGGAGAGGGGTGGAGATGAGGCACCAAAATAGGACAACAAAGAGATAATTTACAGCTACATCACCGGCTATCTCCTCTGACAGTCAGCACTGACCTCTGAAGACCAGCTTTCATACAGCTCCTGCTGTGTAATCCTTTGTTCTCTGCTGCCAACTTATCTCCCCCCTCCGCTCTCCAAAGGTTACACAGGGCTCAACTGATGTAAACTAGTCATTTCCTGATAATGAGCAGTGAAGGCGAGGGAGGAGGGGGGACCTGGGAAAAGTCTTTTTAAAGATAATGGCATAATTGCCTAATAAACCAAATTACAAAGTTTCTTAAAATCGCCTGGACTGTGCAAAAAAAAAAAAATGAAACGACAGTGACACTTTAACTTTTGCTAATTATATTATCAGCTCTGCAGCTTACCAGGAGACAATGCTCTGTTATGTGACATTCCAGTCAGTATAATGTCATTGTGTTTTGGTTTTGGTACTGTGTGACAGGAGAGCTAACCATACAATGCGAGCATCTTGAGGATTCTCTGTTACTGCATGTGGACATGCAGCAGATGTACACATGCACAGTAAACGGAGACACCTAGTTGCCTTATGTAGATTGTTAATTTAAACAGTTAAAAAAAAGCATTTATATTGCAAAACTGAAGGATCACAGTCCCTGTTGATTTCTTTAAAAAATAAAAAAAACTCCTATACGACAGTGCCTTTTAATTAAAAAATTAATACATGTAATCCGCACTAATATTATGAAATAAAATAGCTTACAGAATTTTCATCCTCTTCTTCCAGTTCTCTCTGCTGCTCTTCATGTCTTTTGGCCTTGATGTCCATGGCTTCTGTGATGAGGTCTCGGAGAATGGACACTGGTTTAGCATTTTTGATAAAGGTGTGCTGTAGAGAAAGTAGAGACAATCGCTATTACAATATCAGATATACACAACCAGTGTCTTTATCGAGCGTAGATTAAAATAACTGCAAAACAATAAACACACCCAGACAAATTACATCAAAATAATAAAAAAAATATCTATTCCGTCTCACCCCATTCAGTGATTGGCTGAGAAGGCTGTCCCTACTCAAATGGGTCAGTTACATAAGAAGAAGCAGGGATTGCCATAAAGGCAGGGATGTGGAAACTTTGTTTTTCTAGCTGTTAAAAAAAACTACCAAGTCCCATCATGCCTGGACAACCAAAGCTTAGCTTATGATGGAAAATGTAGTGTTGCAACAGCTGCAGGGCCAAAAGCTCCCCATCCATACCACAGGGGGAGCTCCAGGACACCCAGGCAGGTAAGTATGTAAGGTTTTTTTTCATAGCTGCCCCAGCTTTTGGGGCTACCTGGATAATCCCTTTAAACGATCATCCTAAGGTGGTAGAATTGGTGGTTATTAAGGGGTTAAATAGCGAGAAAGCCAAGCACTCAGCAACATCACAAGATCCTCTTTGGCACTTTCTCAAATCATGCTGGGATAACACGGATCATCAGGTTCTGCACAAACTTGTACAGCCCATGCCAACACGGGTGCAAGCTGTCATCTACTGCACCGGGGGGAGGGGGGCAAACCAGATACTAAGGAATCCTGAAATGCAGCTAAATATGTCAGAGAGTGGCTCAAATTATTATACTGACAATTTATGTGTTATTGGGAAAACTTGAGAATGCAAAATAAAAGTTGTGTGTGTGCGTGTAACACTATATGTATTTTATATCCACATACATATATACATAGACATACAGAGCGCCCTTGTTATGTTATCCACACGTATATTATACCGACTGAGAAATGCAAATAGGAGGCAGCATGAAGGTAATGTTTATTTCCCCAACATTGTGTTCCATGACTGTAAGCACGGAGAATCCGTAACCTGAGCCGTACAGCAGGGCAAAAATGATAATATCTTCAGTAAACAAGGAAAGGGCTTAATCTGAGTCATTTCCAAAATATCTTTAAACCAAATTAAAATGCAATTAGCCAGTTTTAGATGCGATGTGGTCATGCACATGTGTAACCCTACACTGTATACTTACAGCAGGCAGGAACGTACATTAACTGTAAACCTACAGCTCCCGCTGGTATTAGGGTTTGACCACTTCAAAGGACCCCACAGTGTGCCAAAGGAGCCTGCACTCTACGCCTTCATGAACGGAGCGGCTGTGCGCAGCTCGGGATGGGTTAGCCGGCTTACCGGTGAAAGTAGCAATAAAAAAAAAAAAAATAAATCTATGCCTTGCATCAGATACATTACACACTTAAAATATTTGTGAAGGCTGCGAAGAACGTCCGTCATTACCCATTTCCTGCTGCTCTTTGATCAGTTGAGTGAAGCGGGATATTTGGGGAGAAAAAAATAATAATAATAATAAATCTACGTGCTGAACTCCTGGTAGTATTGTTATGAAATGCTATTAAAAACGGATAAATGAAATAAAAATAGAAATTGGAACCAGATCAGTGACTTAATATTAATGTTGCGTGAATGTTCAAGGGTCAAATTTGGGAAAATTCTTAGAGAAGAAGGTTTGAGAAGCTACAGTAAGACCTGAGATGTTTCATTTGGTCAGAGATATCTCCTAGAGCAACATGTCAGAATATGCAAAGCAAAACCTGAACAAACTCTGCAATACAAAAGGCCCCTAAAACCAAAAATGTTGGCAAACATAGGGGGGGGGGGGCTCCCAAGACATTGGAGTTTAATAGAATTCCAATGTAGCAGAACATAATCATCTGAACAGAACTTTGCTTTGTCTAAATTTTTAGCCAGGTAGCTGGACGACAGATCTTTCCTGAACGTATGTTCCCGGAATGCTCCAGTCGCCCAGTGTTACTGATCATATGTGGCCAATTTAAGAACAAGTGTAAGGACCAATTTGAACAAAAATGTGCAATGGCTACACTGGTAACATGCTTGATCTAAAAGGGAACCTGTCAGCCGTGATGCCGTGATGAAGCCCGCCAAACAATTGAGTTCGGATAAACCTGAGCATGCTTGAGACTCGCTCAACTCTATTCTTCAACCATTAACCTACTTCTATCCAAGGCTTCTCAATGTTTTCTACTCTGGTCTTATAACACAACACATGGTTATGCTGGGGTGTCACCAATGGGTACATACTACTACACAGCGCCAAATGCTGCCATACAGCACAGATACTACTCCCAGCAGCGCCAACTAAATACCACTGTATAGATCACTAAATACTAACTTAGTAAACTAATTGTACAACGCAGCAGCTCAACGAGCCTTGTCCACCAGTGGGAAACAAGTGCAGCATGAAAGGATACATTTTACAGAGAATAGAATGTATAATGAAATATAATAATAATGCATACTAAAAAGTGGTGATTTTTTTTTTTTTTTTTTTTTTTAATTTGGCTCTGACAGCAAAGTTTTCCAATTTTACTACTTAGAGAGGACCTGTAAAGCTCTTTAATGCTCAGTGTTTTTTCTTCATTCTAAAATCTTTCCTGCTGCCAATGGCAATTATGCTTGGGCTCGATGCATGAGACATTCCACCGGTTTCATGGCTGGCACTTTCTCACTGCTTTGGGCTCTTTCAAATATCATTTTTCTACTTTAGAGTTTTAGAATTATTGTGGCTCAGATCTTCCTTGAAGGGATCCACATCAAGTGATCCAGCTATAGTACCACAGCTTCATGGGAAAAGGTATGTAAATTATCTCTCTTCAAAGAGGAAGGAACACACAACCTCTCTAGTGCCACCTACTGGAGGTGTCAGTCGGTGTCAGTGAATGTTCTCCAGCCTGTGCTGCAAGTGTATGATGGGGACTATAGTTGTATAACAGACGCAGAACCACAGGTTGGGGAACACTGCCCTGCAAATTTTCAACATTATATTTGCTTATACTGCAAATTTAATTAAAGGGAAGTCCTGCACAAACCCATAAGTCAATGTCCAGGATAAGAAACACAGCTACTTTCTTGCAAAAACAGCCCTTTATCTCAGTTTGGGTGAGGAGTTTATCAGCTCAGTGCCATTGAAATGAATAGAACTGAATTGTTATACCACACATAACCTGAGGACAGGGGTGGCGCGGTTTTTGCAAGAAAGTAGCTGTGCTTTTTCTAATCCTGAATAACCCCTTTAAAAATACATTGACTCATGGCTCAGCTACTTCCAATAGATGGCACTATAGACACAGTTTTCTTGCTCCTGAAAGAGAGCAAAGGTTAAAATTAAGAGACAAAAATCAGACTGTGACCGTCCTTCTGCACTTTGTGCAAGAGAGCTATAAAGGTACAGTTTTAGATCGGAATAGAGATATTGGATTCACAAAAGTATTCTTGTATTTAAGACTGGCTAACAATTCACATCTCCGTCTGCCTTTAAGCGAGCGTCCCTAGATCTTGTCTTTCTATTGGGAATTTCCATATAGGAAACACAAGGCTTGCAATAATGGTAGATGTTGCCCTTCGCCTGGGAGTGCAGCGCATTCCACGCACTCTATGTCACTGACCTAGAATAAGTCACTCCGAGGGCCAAGCTCCAGGATCTGTTAATCATTTGGGCAATCAGTGAATACCAGCACTTAGAGAGCTGATATTTATTTCATTTGGAAAGCTTCCACCTTAAATCAGATATCTGAGTAACTAGCTCATAAAAGTTATTCAATACCAAAATAAGAAGTGTTATCTCCACCAAGATGAGCTGCGATATGCGGTAATTTACAGCATCATGAAAGAGCACATTTTCAGGGCTTCAACGTGCAAAAGGGAATTACAAAGGTTTCTGAGCTGCCGGTGAACTCTCGAGTCAGATCCGGTTAAGTTTTACTTGACTCTTTAAAAGGCGCTACTGGTTATTTTGGAGACTTTTTTTTTTTAAAGTTATGTTGAAGCCGTGGAATACGTTCTCGAAATTTACTAGATGTATGAGAACAAGACGGGGTCGGAATCAGTTTTGACAAGCTGTTCAAATTTTATTTGAAATATTTAATACTTTAAATTTTTACAAACCGAAAACCTAATTTTACACTGAAGAATGTTTTCCCGTGACACCAGCGCTATTTCCCACTGAAATATATTGGAGCTAATCCAGATTTAAAAAAAAAAAAAGTTTTCAATCTTGGACATGCTAATGACTTCCCTTCAATATAAAACCCTGACATTGCAAGAGGAAGTTGTTGTCAGACGCTACATGGAAAATAAAACATAATGAAGAAATATAAGATTCCAATATATTTACCAATAATAATATCATAGACATTACTGGAGTGCAAGAAATCTACAGTAAAATCCACCAAGAGATGTCTGGGATAAGACTCTGGACTTTCTCATTCCAGACTTCTCCAGGGAATCGGAATACTTGGAAAGCGGAATGACGGACAATTCATTAGATTTGGGTTTTAGCTAAATTTCCTGTAGAATCTATCAACTCTAATTATAAAGATTATACTTGTGGCTTAAAGAGAACCTATCACACTAAAAAAGGGGTCAGCATGTCATAAAGCAGGAGGAGCTGAGCACAGTGATACATAGTTTTGTTACTAAAGTCCTTGTGACTTATTTCTTTAAAAGCCTGTTCTTTCTGGGCTTGGTAGTCAAGTGGGCAGTCCTACTCAGTGACTGACAGGCTGCCATGCTTAAAGCGACTCTGTACCCACAATCTGTCCCCCCCAAACCACTTGTACCTTGGGATAGCTGCATTTAATACAAGATCTGTCCTGGGGTCCGTTCGGCAGGGGATGCAGTTATTGTCCTAAAAACAACTTTTAATCCGGCAGCACTGTGTCTAACGCCCAGGCTTACATTTGTATATGCATTAGGCTGGCACAACCTTTCCATCCTTCCTCCCCGCCCTCCTCATCATTAGGAATAATCCAGGAACATTTACAGCTGTTTAAGCTTTGCACAGGTGTCTTAACGATCCAGCCCATGTTCATTATACACACAGGTGCGGAATAGGAAGCAATCTGCCTGGAGCATTCCTAATGATGAGGAGGGTGGGGAGGAAGGACAGAGAGGGTGTGCCAGCCTAATGCATATACAAATGTAAGCCCCGGCCGTTAGACACAGCGCTGCCGGATTAAAGGTTGTATTTATGACAATAACTGCATCCCCTGCCGAATGGATCCCAGGACAGATCTTGGATTAAAAGCAGCTATCTGAAGGTACAAGTAGTGTGGTGGGGACAGATTGTGGGTATAGAGTCGCTTTAAAGGGCTATTCCGGAGGAGAAAAAGAAAAAAAAGTTTTCAAATAGTCCAATCAACCATTTTGGGAGCTGACGGGGTTGTGCAATCCTGTTCCTCTCCGGTCCTCTCTCTTGCTACCACTCTCCATGGGGGAATAAAGCATTGTAATGCCATCTGCCAGGCTGTCTGGTCTGTTCCGGGTTCCGGAGGCGTGCTTGGCTTCTTGTATCACTGCAGCACAATCGCTGTGCATTCTGGGACCCGGAAGCTTCATCCCAAATATGGCGCCTCTACTCGACCAAGTGCTGCCGGCTATGGGGATGTACAGGAGGAAGGGACACAGAGGGTTGAGTCAAATTCAAACGTCTGATCTGAGGTCTGATGGTACAAAGAGATAAGAGTCTCTACTACTCTGTCTCCTTATTGGCTGATTTGCTATGGAGGGTAATGTTGCTCCACGCGCTCAGAATCTGCGGAGCAAAGCTCTACCACCAGCCCAGTATGTAGCTGTCCCTATGGGGTTCACTTACTTACTTTACTGTAGTAATATTCAGGCATATATGCCACTGCTTCTATCTACCTGCAGCATTGGAAAAAGCTTTTTAGCTGGTGTAAAGCTTCTCCTCAAAATCCACTGAACCCCAATATTCCACAGATATTGGACTTTTTGCAAGAAGGATCAAGGGTCAGTTCTCCAGGTGGTGCAGTCACAGAACAGAATTACTGGCAAGTCATAATTCTAACTTTTTAAACAAACTGGTGTCAGAAAGTTATACCGATTTGTAAATTACTTCTATTTTAAAAAAAAATCACCCAGTCTTCCAGTACTTATCAGCTGCTGTATGTCCTATAGGAAGTAATGTTCAGAGTAAACTTTCCAAAGCAGTAGCAAATTACCATAGAAAACCTCTCCTGCTCTGGACAATTCCTCTCATGAGGTGGCAGCAGAGAGCACTGTGTCAAAGTGGAAAGAATATTACACTTCCTGTATGTCATACAGCAGCTGAAAAGTACTGGAAGACTAGAGATTTTTTAAATAGAATTTACATAACTGTAAAACTGTCTGATACCAGTTGGTTTAGAAACTTTTTTCTCTCTCGAGTACCCCTTTAATTGCCACAGATCTCAGATTGGACTTAAAAGTATGGGGCAATGTAGACTATGTAGGTATACCATTTGGTATAGTTTATTTTTTGGGGGGTATTTTTTGCAACAGGACAGTGGGATATATCACAACCTTCATACGAGCTATATGTCAGGGTCTGCTCTCAGTGTACACATCAAATAAAGCCATAGCCTGATGTGAATGCAGGCTGATACAAATGCAGAGTGTTTGGGTCCAGAGAACAGTTTCACAGCTCCACGCAACACAGTAACTATAAGAAATTAAAAGAGGATTTCTCTTTGCTTCTTATAAACAATAAACCTGCTGTACTCCACATATCAATATGATATCAACTGTGCCAATAAACTGCACAAATACCCAATGCATAGTTCCAGCAAGCCATAACCATATAGTAGATAGTAGTGATCTACTTTATTACTCCATAAAATGCACAAAACACTTATAAAGTCCACAACGCTGAGAAACCAACATTAGAGTTACAATCCAGTGTAAAGAACAGGTCGTAAAATCATATAAACAAACAACCATCATCAACGGAGAGGTGATGGAGGTGGCGGGGTGTTGTAAAGGGATTCTGACATGGAGATAGTTGGCATTTAGACAGAACTTCATTATGGCAACTGGAAAAAACCAAAAATATAGGTGTACATGAGTATACAGAGGCCTCCCAGTTTGTTTCTTGTTGTTATTATAATGGTGTGTGGGGTTCAAGTAATGTTAACCCTTTAAGGACGTGGCCCATTTTAGTTTTTACGTTTTCGGTTTTTCCTCCTTGTGCTTAAAAGGTCATAGCACTTGCATTTTTCCACCTAGAGACCCACATGAGCCCTTATTTTTTGCGTCACTAATTGTACTTTGCAATTACAGGCTGAATTTTTGCATTTGGTACACTGTGAAACCAGAAAAAAATTCAAAGTGTGGTGAAATTGAAAAAAAAAAACGCATTTCTTTTATTTTGGGGAAATGTGTTTTTACGCCATTCGCCCTGGGGTAAAACTGACTTGTTATGCATGTTCCTCAAGTTGTTACGATTAAAACGATATATAACATGTATAACTTATATTGTATCTGATGGCCTGTAAAAAATTCAAACCGTTGTTAACCAATATACGTTCCTTAAAATCGCTCCATTCCCAGGCTTATAGCGCTTTTATCCTTTGGTCTATGGGGCTGTGCGAGGTGTCATTTTTTGCGCCATGATGTGATCTTTCTATCGGTACCTTGATTGCCCATATACGTCTTTTTGATCGCTTTTTATTAAATTTTTTCTGGATTTGATGCGACCAAAAATGCGCAATTTTGCACTTTGGGATTTTTTTGCGCTGACGCCGTTTACCGTACGAGATAAGGAATGTGATTAATTAATAGTTCGGGCGATTACGCACGCGGCGATACCAAACATGTTTATTTATTTATTTACTTTTATTTAAAACCTGGGAAAAGGGGGGTGATTCAGACTTTTATTAGGGGAGGGGGCTTTTTACTATTAACAACACTTTTTTTTTTTTTTTTACACATATACTGGAAGCCCCCCTGGGGGACTTCTAGTATATACACTTGGATCTCTCATTGAGATCTCTGCAGCATAGATATGCTGCAGAGATCCATGAGATCGGCACTCGTTTGCTTTCGGCTGCTGCAGCCGAAAACGAACGAGTGCCGAGCCGAGGACGGCGCCATCTTGGACGCGTCCCCGGCCGGCATCAGTAACAGAGATCGCTCCTCCGGGACAAGGTCCCGGAGGAGCGATCTCCCCCACTAGACCCCAGGGAAACGTTGCCTCCGGTAATCGGAGGCAGCTGTCAACTTTGACAGCTGCCTCCGATTAGCTAATTAGCGGGCACGGCGATCAGACCGTGCCCGCTAATAGCAGCGGTCCCGGGCTACTCGCGGCACCCGGGATCGCGGCCCCGCTTTGAAGTGCAAGTGCGGACATATGACGTACCGGTACGTCATATGTCCTTAAGAGGTTAAAGGAGAAGTCTGGTTAAAATTGTTATTAAAGAATTGTATTGCCCCCCAACAGTTATACAAATCCCCAATATACACTTATTACGGGAAATGCTTATATAGTGCTTTTTTTCTCTGCACTTACTACTGCATCAAGGCTTCACTTCCTGGATAACATGGTGATGTCACTTCCCGGATAACATGGTGATGTCACTTCCTGGATAACATGGTGATGTCACTTCCTGGATAACATGGTGATGTCACTTCCTGGATAACATGGTGATGTCACGCCCCGACTCCCAGAGCTGTGCGGGCTGTGGCTGCTGTAGAGAATGATGGCAGGGGGACACTGAGGGACACAGGGCACTGGAGGGACACTGAGCATCCCTCTGCCATCATCCTTTCCAGCAGCCACAGCCCGCACAGCTCTGAGAGTCGGGGCGTGACATCACCATGTTATCCAGGAAGTGACATCACCATGTTATCCAGGAAGTGACCTCACCATATTATCCAGACAGTGAAGCCTTGATGCAGTAGTAAGTGCAGGGAAAAAGCACTTTATAAGCATTTCCCGTAATAAGTGTATATTGGTGATTTGTATAACTGTTGGGGGGCAATACAATACTTTAATAAAAAAATTTCGCCGGACTTCTTAAAAAAAAAAAAAAAAAAAAAAAAAAAAAAAAACAACTGAGATGACATTTGTAATACATTTGTAATAATAAATAGCATTCAGAAGAGATGAATAACACAGGAGCAGTGGGAATATGGACGACTGTCAGTACCTGTAGAAGCTGTGTAGCAGTCGCTCTTTGCTCGGGATTTTTCACCAGACATTTCTTCACAAAATCGGTAAATTCATCAGACCACAATTCTGGTTTCCTGAAGGTAGGTGGAGGATTTGTGGGAATCATGAATATAGCCTAAAATAAAAAATAAAATACGGTTAAAATCCACTGTAGTTTTGACACCAAAGACAACTAGAGTCAATGCGAAGGTTCACCTTAAATATCTTGTTACATGTAATCAGTGGGGTAAGGAGTCTGTGCCCTAAAACCGCTTAGAAACTGAAAGAACATAGGGGGCCCTGAGGAAGCTATGGTGGTGCCATGTCCCTTCAGCTTACTATGGTGGTGCCATGTCCCTTCAGCTTACTATGGTGGTGCCATGTACATAAAATAGCATACATAACTTTCTCAACCTAAAAATCTACTAATACAAGATGCCAGGTCTATTAAAGTGTAGCTGTCATTATAAGAGGAAAAAAATTATGTAAATTTGCTCAGAATCTAAATATTCAGTCCCCCAACTATTTGTAGACTTAGCCGGGAGAACTACGCAGTTATGCTCTTCAGTTCATGTGATCTCCATCTTGCCATATGTCATGATCGCCACAGACCAATGGATTACGTCTAAGGGCCTGTTCACACTGAGCAAATTCGGCAGAGCTCCGCCACGGAATCGCGCCTGCCTCAGTGTCAAACAATGTGTCTATGGGAGAGCTTGTGTACCTCTCCACTCAAAGAATTGACACTGAGGCAGGCAGGATTCTGAGGGGGAAAGCTCTGCCGCGGAATTCTGCCGAATTTTCTCAGTGTGAACAGGCTCTATTGCAAAGGCAAATCGCAGAAGGGTATCTAGAGATCAGTGTTTGACATGCCAAAAGTTTTTTATATGTATACTTCATGACCACACCGAGCTACATACTGGCACCATACTTTCCACCAACAAGCCAAAATATATCCCAAGCACACAGCGGGAAAGTGATGTGGCTCTACCTAGTAAATGAATCACATAACTAATTGTGAAGAACTCCTTCAAGTTTAAAGTGTCACTGTCTTTAAAATTTTTATTGCAGAAATCAATAGTACAGGCAATTTTATAAAACTTTGTAATTGGTTTTATTAGCCAAAAAATTTATTTTTATCATGAAAAAGCAGTTTGAAGCTCTCCCCCCTGTCTTCATGGTTTTCCAATGGAGAAAGTAAAAGCAGCAAAACAGGACAGCAAAGAGTTAATTTACATTCACATCGAGGGCTCTCTCTTCTGACAGGCACCATGGACCTCTCTGACCTCTAATTAGGGCTCTGAATAGCTCCCCCCCTGCTGAGCAATCCTTTGTTCTCAGCTCTCAGCTGCCGGCTAATCTCCCTCCTTCCCCCTCCCCCCCTCTTCATAGACCAGACAGATCCGACTGACGAAAAAACAGTCGAGATTTTCTGATTCAGAGCAGTGGATGACAGAAGAGGAGAGGATGAAGGGGACCTGGGAAAAGGCTTTTTACATGCAGATAATGGCAGATTTGGCTAATAAACCCAATTACAAAGTTTCTTAAAATCGCCTGGACTATTGATTTCTGCAAAAAAAAAAAAAAAAAAAATTAACGACAGTGACACTTTAAAGGCCCTATTACACCAACAGATCTGACAACAGATTATCTGCCAAAGATTTGAAAAGAGGAGAAATCCAGTCTTTACTTTATGACCTGTTCTTTATAGTCTGTTCCTGGGTTTGGCTTCAAATCTTTGGCAGATAATCTGTCGTTAGATCAGTTGGTGTAATAGGGCCTTAAGGGTATATTCACACGAACGGACTCGCAGCGAGATTCTCGCTGCGAGTCCGGCAGGTCCTGGCAGTTCCCACGCATTATGTAATTCTACCGCCCTTAACCCCTTCTGCTCCCGCCCGGCTCCCCCGCTGTAAGCATACATTACCTGTCCTCGCTGCATGGGTTCGGCGTCCTGCTCTCCCGTCCAGTCAATCAGTGTGTTGCCCAGCCGCAGCCACTGATTGGCCAGAAGGGAGAGCAGGACGCTGGACCCGTGCAGCGAGGACAGGTAATGTATGCTTACAGCGGGGGAGCCGGGCGGGAGCAGAAGGGGTTAAGGGCGGTAGAATTACATACTCGCTGCGAGTATATAGTGTGTGAGAACTGCCAGGACCTGCCGGACTCGCAGCAAGAATCTCGCTGCGAGTCCGTTCGTGTGAATATACCCTTAGAGTAGCAAACAAAAAGCACAAAAAAGACAAAGACAAATTTTTAACTAAAAAGACTTATTATACAAGGACCTATATTTCTATTTTTGAATAAATCAATTGCACATCAAAGCCCTTCACTGTATAGGGGAAAAAAATGGAAAAAAAAGCTGTGAAAATTTGGTCAATGTGCAATAACACCACGTAGAGGATTTTTATGGCCTGGCAGCTGACTACTAGAGATTCCCACAGTAATGCCAGCACTGCTGTCCTTGAAGGAAACTATCTTGGTGACCTTTAGTACCCTGGGCTGTATCTTAATCCTTTGATGATGTGAAATTAAATTTAATGGCTATTCAGTAGCAATCAAGGCCCAAAACTTTAACCTGCCTGAGCAGCTGCTATCTGCAGCCCCTGCCATCTCCCTCCTCATACGCAGCATTACCAGGAGTTGTAAATTATGCAGGTTGTCTACACTGCACAGCTCCGGGATGGAAGGTCCAGCACCTTCACCACCTTCCCCTCCAGAATCAATATACAGCAGCTCTCAAGCTTATCACAATCAATAGCTGTATCAACGATTAGCCATGGAAAGACAGTTTACTGACGACAGCTGCTGGAACTGCAAGTCATGTCACGCTAACTCTTCTCATGTCCTATGTTACTATAGGGGTTGTCTGGGTGTACAAAACCACTTTCCTTAACCCCTTAAGGACAGAGCCTGAAATGGCCTTAAGGACAGAGACAAATTTTATGAATTTGACCAGTGTCACTTTATTCATTAATAACTTCGGGATGCTTTTACCTATCCGGCTGATTCTGAGATTGTTTTCTCGTGACATATTGTACTTTACATTTCTGGTAAATTGGAGTCGATACTTATAACAAATCTTTATGAAAAACACCAAAATAACGTGAAAAATTGTGAAAAAATGCATTTTTCCAACTTTGAAACTTTTTTGCTTATACAGAAAATGGTTATACCACATAAATTATATATTAAATAGCATTAGCAACATGTCTACTTTATGTTGGCAGCATTTATTAAACTATCTTTTATCTTTTTTAGACAATAGAAAACTTAAAACATAAGCAGCAAATTTCCAAATTTTCAGCACCCCATTTCAGAAACTGCACCCCCCAAACTCTGCAAAAGCATATCCAGAAAGTGTATTAACCCTTTAGAGGAGTCATAGAAATAAAAGCTAAGTGTGTAAGAAATGTGAAAATTTTAATTTTCTGTGCAAAGATTTTATTGTAATCCAATATTTTTCATAATTATAAACCTATTACCAGAGAAATGCACACCAATAATTATTGCCCCGTTTCTGCAGTTTATAGAAATACCCCATATGTGGTCCTATTGCGCTATTTGACACAACCACAAGCCTCAGATACAAAGGAGCGCCTAGTGAATTTCAACGCCTCTGTTATACTTGGTCATTTTTGACTGTACCACTTCAGCTTGGCAGAGGCTCTGGGGTGCCAAAACCTAAACAACACCCCTAAAGGGACACCATTTAGAAAACTACACCCCTCAAGGAATGTAACAAGGGGTGCGGTGAGCATCTGGACCCCACAGGTGCTTCACAGATTTCCGAACAATATGGCGTGAAAAAAGAAAAATTTATTTTTTACACTAAAACGTTGTTCTAGCCTTCAATTTTTCATTTTCACAAAAGGGATAAAAGGAAAAAAAAAAAAAAAACATGTAGCGCAGTTTCTCCAGAGTACGGAAATACCCAACATGTGTACATAAAGTGCCAAGCGGGCGCAGCACGAGCCTCTAAAGGGAAGGAGCGCCAATTGGCTTTTGGAAGCTGGATTTCACTGGAATGGATTTCAAGGGCCATGTCGCATTTACAGAGCCCTCGTGCTGCCAAGACACTTGAAACCCCCCACAAGTGACCCCATTATGGAAACTACACCCCTCAAGGAATCTAACAAGGGGTGCAGTGAGGAAATGGACCCCACTGGTGACTGGCACTTATGTAGAACATGTGGTGTGAAAATAAAAAATACCTTTTTTTTTCATTTTTACGTCCCAAATGTGGCCGTCACCAGGGGGCCATATCCCCACTGCCCCCCTTGTTAGATTCCTTATGGGGTGTAGTTTCCAGATTGTGGGGGGTTTCTACTGTCCTGGCAGCACAGAGGCTTTGTAATTGCATCATGGCATCCTCTAATGGGAATGGCGGCCATACCTACTTAGCTGGGGAAAAGGGACAATTCTAATTTATTTGGGGGTATTAGGCCAATTATCAGTTTATAAGGCAAGGCAAAAAAAACCTCGTGAGGTAGACAACAGTAGCCTCATCACTGGGAAAAAATTCCTTCCCGACTCCATAATGGCGATCAGAATAATCCCCGAATCAACGTGACCCCTGAAATAGGAATAAGGGACAGAACTTAGAAAATGTAGAACTCCGATGACGTGTGGTACGCCTTGAAGCGATCCAGTATGCAGAGGCCGGGGTGATCAGGACAGGTGGCACACTGGAAAATGGTGTCCTTCCTTATCCCCCTGTTACGCCACACTCTGCACTTCTTCTGGGGTCTCCTGTTTTCCAGTGTGGGGGACGTCACCTGGAAAATGTTTTCCTGGTGCGATACGGGGTCCTTCATATCCAGAAGCGCTGGGTCCGCTCCATGGCTGCTAAATATTAAGGCTTTATTACTGCTTCTGATATTTTCGGATCGTGCCGCAAGCTACAGTAGCTCGGGCAGCGAGGGACCGGAAGAGGGGGTGCTGGTATAAAAGTTATCCCCGTACAGGTGGTAACCGTTATCCAGAAGTGGGAAGATCAGTTCCCGAACGATCTTCCCACTAACTCAGAGGATGGGAGGGGGGGGGGGTTGGGTATGCAGGATTCGGGTGTCCCTTCCTTCATACACTCTAAGGGTACGTGCACACTGCGGAATCGCAACAGATAACCCTTCACGCATTCCGCAGCTGGCACCCACCGGCGGACTGATGCAGGCGTGCGTCTCCGTCCGTGTCGTAGACGCCACGGGCGGATTCCGCTCTCCGACCAATGTGCTCATTCTTTGGATGGACGATGGAATCCGCCCATGCATGGAATGGAGTCTATGACATGGGTGGAGTCGCGCGCCTGCATCAGTCCGCTGGTGGGTGCCAGCTGCGGAATGCACAAAGGGTTATCCTTCACCATTCCGCAATGTGCACGTACCCTAAATCTGTAAGTGTACCCTGAGGTACTCTCACAGAGTTTGTAGAATTTCACGTATGTAGTGTTTTTTTAGGTTTTTTTTTTTACAGTAAGAAAAAATATCCCTACGCCAAAAAAGAAGCTGCTGATAAATGCCGCACTTATGTGCGGCACTTATCAGCAGACAGTGGCGGTAGGATATAGGGGGGAAAAACGCCCCTACACCAAAAAAGAAGGAGTTGCTGAACAGCGGCGCACTTACGTGCGATGCTGATCAGCACTCAGCAGCGTTAGGGCGAATAAAAAGAAAAAAAAAAAAAAAAATCTTTTTACCCCAAAGCAAATGATCAGTGTATAATTTACACTGATCAGCCGCTAGGGGCAGTAGAATGGAGCTGGCGGAGATGGCCGAAGATGGGGGCGACGGAAAAGCCAAAGATTCCCGACGAAGAACGAACCCGGAAGTGGCGGCGACGAGGAGAAGAGGACGCACGGGACCGCGAATCTTCGTTCCGGAGGCCAGGATCAGGTGAGTATGGTACACCTGCACCACACACACCTGTTCTGCACCCCTCAGCTACCTAGCCGAGGGGTGCAGAACCCGGCCGGACACTTTTTAACTGTTAGATCGCCGTGATGGGCCGGCTGGTACTGGCCGGCCTATCACGGCGATCGTGGGGGTGGCACTGGCGCCATCTTTGTTGTGGACACTTATGGCGATTGGTGCTGTCCCGGACAGCACCAATCGCCATTGCCAGTGGACTACGCAAATTTTGATCTTTGTGCTTTCGTTTTTCCCTCCGCCCCTTCTAAGAGCTCTAGCACTTTCAGTTTTCTATCTACAAGCCATGTAAGTGCTTGTTTTTTACAGGAATAGTTGTACTTTGTAATGGCGTCTTTCATTTTATCACAACATGTATGATGGAATTCCAAATATATTATTTATGAAGATATAAATAGGTAAAATCATAAAAAAGAATGCAATATGGTAACGTTTGGGGGGTCCCTGTGTCTACGTAATGCACTATATGGTAAAAGCGACATGATACTATTACTCTATAGGTCAGTCCGAACACAACCATATGCAGGTTACACAGATTCTCTAATGTATATATATATATATACATACATATATACATATATATATATACACACATATATATTTTTTTTTTTATTTTTTTTTATGAAATCCTTTTTTTGGGCAATTAATTATTAATAAAATGGGCCTGTTGTGACGTTTATAACAGTTTTATTTTTTAACCTATGGGGCTGTATGGGGTGTCATTTTTTCCGCCATGATCTCTAGTTTTTATTAATACCATATCTGTGAAGATCGGATGTGTTGATCAGTTTTAATTTTTTTTATATAAAATGTAACATCAAATCAGTAATCCGCGCACTTTTTTCCCTCTTTTCGTCTACGCCGTTCGCCATGACGCTTGTTATATTTTAATAGACCGGACAATTACGCACGCTACGGTATATATGTTTATTTATTTTTATATGTTTTATTTATATAAAATGGGAAAGGGGGGTAATTTAAACTTTTATTGGGGGAGGGGTTTGGGGGTAGTGTATAGGGTGTTTTCAACTTTTTTTTTTCTTACACATTTGAAGTCCCTTTGGGAGACTTACATTCATTAGTTTGAGCCTGCCTGTGCCTCTCTGCCACATTTAAAAGCCAATGCCAGGATGTTGGTATATAATTTGATCAAACCATATTGCCCCATGTACCACGTGCAGGTCCCCTGGTTCACATGAGTCCCTACGCTAACTCACCATTGTGTCAGTCAGCAATCGCTAACCCCGCAAAGCGAGAACAAACAGGGGAGGCCATAGAACGGCCCTGCAACCCCACAGTCACAGGACCAATCCCCAAGGGCCCCCCCAAACCCCAGCAGGCACCGCCGGCGGAGAAAGCTGTCACCAATAAAAACCAGAGTGAACAAGGTCTAAAACACTCACCACTGCTCCTGCAGGTAGAATAGGAAAAATAGGAGGTATTATTCATGTGTGCACAGGTGTCTCCTGCGGATTGCGTTCATGTGCAGCGCTCCTTTCTCTCTTTGTCCATATTTTAAGTTTCTCTCTTTTCTAGGTGTTTGCACTCCTCCTGGTAAGACCCACATGATCGCAATCAGCAGGAGACACCTGTGCACACATGACTAGTACCTCCTATTTTTCACATTCTACCTGCAGAAGAAATGGTGAGTGTTTTAGACCGTATTCACACTGGTGTTACTTGGTAACAGCTTTCTCCGCCGGCGGTGCCTGATGGGTTTTGGGGATGGGTCCTGTGACAGTGGGGTTGCAGGGCCGTTCTGTGGCCTCCCTTCCCTGTTTGTGCTCCCTTGCGGGGTTAGCGGCCGCTGACTGACATGGTGGTGAGTCAGCGTAGGGACTCATGTGAACCAGGGGACCTGCACGTGGTACATGGGGCAATATGGTTTGATCAAATTATATACCCACATCCTGGCGTTGGTTTTTAAATGTAGCCGAGAGGCATCAGTGTCAGCCATAGGTGTGAGGTGCAGCGCTCCTTTCTTTCCTTGTCCGTATTTTAGGTTTAGTATTCATAGCTCAGTGTCTCCATGATTACAGACTACAAACAGATACTCTGTAGTCTGTCCTCAAAACTGTTACCTACTTTTTGATTTAAAAAAAAAACACAATGTGTCCCAGCACAATGCACTTCACATAAAGACTACGACTGTCTCTGCTTCCTCACCACAGGCCGAGCTCAACACCTTCCTACATAAACATTCTGCAGCAGTAAACATTCTGCCCGATGAACTCGAGAAGCCCCATTGAGAAGTTTATCGCCTTATCTCATCTTCCTTCATAAAAAATAACTACTGCAAATATTTCTCTAGTCAGCACTTTGTTTGGATAAAGAGAAGAAACAGAAGCTTAGACATAAGAAAGAATTACAGGATAAAGTCTCCACGAAGAGCATTAAACATTATCTTATCTGGGGAAATGCTGGGATACAAGCACAGTAATGTTGACAGAGACAGGCTCATTCCTCATCTTTGCACACAGCTTAAAGGAGGGAAAGGAAAAAAAAAAAAAAAGTGTCCGACATCTGCAATCTCTTTACCCCGCTGGGAGACAAACTGCTTTGTTCCAATGAAAAGTTTGCTTTCCAATTATGTGACATAAAATGAAAACAAACTCCGGTGTTACAACGTGTACAATCTTGCATCTTTACTAGGAATCCAGAAGGCAATGTAGAGTAAAGTCAAATAACAATATTTTTGCACTCTTAAAGTTTAACGGGCATGAAATTACACAATAGATAAACTTTTTACTTAAAGGGCTTTCCCATCTACTAAAACTATCACTTCCTGGCCATCTCCAGCCTGTTTGCAGCCACTGGAAATAGTTGGAAAGCCAAAACTAGCAGAGCAGGGTATCTTGTGCAATTTGTGTAACTCCGACCGACACTAACAGGCTAGAGATGGCTAGGAAGTTAAATTTGAAACATTTTAAAAACGTTGTTACCCACCCTTAAAGAGAATGTACCATGCGGTACATTCGCTTTAACTCTTGCATATGAATAAGTCGACACCAGCGCGAAGAAGCCAATGCCGAAGCCTGGTTGTCGTGCATGGCCCCAATCTAATACTAAGCACAGGTCCTGCCTGGTCCCAGTGGGAGGAAACCCCTGCCTCTCTATAAAGTGTCTCTATTGATTCTATTGGGGAGGAGGTTTCTACCCACTGAGGGCAGGCCAGTGTTTCAGCCCATGCCAGTGGTCGGAAATAGACCAGCGCCATGTGCGGAAAACAGGCCGCATCACCGGCGTCCCTGCGCCAGCGCCGTTCTATTCATGTGCAACACAAAGCAAATGTACCTGATGGTACACTCGCTTTAAACATATTAATGTACAATTCATGATGGATGTTTTGATCAGTGGGGGTCCAGGTGCTGATCATTAAGAGAAAGTAGTATTCCCCTTCAACTCCAATCACAAAGGCTCAGCTTGGTGTAAAACAAATTACACACACACACACACACACACACACACACACACACACACACACTAGAGGAACAACCCAATTCAAAATTTTCATTTGCAGATGTTTTAGCAGGAAATTTGCCAGGGAAAAACACCCTTAGAACCATAATCGCAAATGACTAAACCCTCCCAAAACAAACCCGTTTAGTTGAATATTTCTTCAGCGAAGTCGCTTGGGAAACGTTATGATGATAGTAATCTTTAGGTTTACTAATGAACAGTGACTTTATTATGTAATCTCTTCACCGGCTTCGATAATTGTCAATCACTGCAATCAATCTCTGAGCTATAAATGTTATCAGTGGGAAGGACGGCACGAAGTGGTACCAAAGGAAATCCCACCTTTGGATTTTGCAGTTTGTACCAAGCATAAAAGAAGCAAAACTAATTCCTGGATCACTACGTTACATCTGAAGTGGTAATGTGTCTACTTAGGGAAATCGCCATGTAGGGCTCTTGTTAAAAAAAAAAAATACACATATATCTTGGTTTGACTGACAATCCCTAATCATGCTCCCCCTCCCACGACTATACAAAAAGAAGAATTCAGGTTTACTAGATAGATATAAATACATATCAAAACATAGACAAATTTTTCATTGCCCTAAGGCCACCGACGGCGGCGGGGAAACTCTTTGAATCGCTGCTGCACTGAAGTGACACAGCAATTCAAAGAGTTTTCCCACTGCCATCATGATACTGACACATGCCGGGTGGGGAACTAATCTATTACATTCCTTCCCCGTTCATAAGGTCCGCAAATATGCGGAGATGTGAATACCCCAAAGAGTTTATCTGTGGGTCACAAACAACCATAGACCATCCAAAGTACAGAGGGCACAGAAGTCCATGTATTGCAATCCAGATTTTATAACTACATGTTCTTTTTTGCCGTCCAAGCTCCAGGCAAATGCACGGCCACATGCACTGGTCCATAGAATACAATGGGTACAATGGTGTCAACTATTGGGTAGAGTATGCAGATCACATTCTACCCTGTGTGCAAGAGGTCTAAAAGTATGAACAGTGCTACTTGGAGAACTGTTACTGGACGTTGGGAAAAGGTTCAAGTGCAGAATGATTTTTCCTTAAATAATGGATCAGTAAATATTTTAAAACATATTTATTGGTGTATAAACGTGACAGGCAGCTCTTTGTATCGAGCCATAAAAGCACCACATTGCCACACACTTAACCTTACACTAGTAGCTCTTTTTTACAATGGCAACCAGTAGTTTAACAACCATTAACTGCATACTGTAAATGTGTCTTTTTTTATTAAAAAAAGTTCAAAGGTTTTATTATTTTATGTGACAAGTGACGCAATTAAAGGCTGTAAAGTCATCTGCTCATAGACACATAATAAAGACAACACAACTCATGTTATGGAAACACGCTCTTATGTATGTGGGAGGATGGATTACTATTTAAACATTATGGTGTGATATAGTTAGATAGCACATGAGCCATCGATTAGCAGGAGGCACATGAAGGCGGCCGGGTCATTTTCCAATATCGGGACTTTCTCTGCAGAAGCTTACACAACGCAAAAGCAAGGATTACGGTAATAGGGGAACGACTTGGCCGGTCATTAGATTAAACTTCCTACTGGTTTCCAGATGTCTGGCTGCAAATGACAGTATCCACTAGAACAGGGATGGGGAACCTTCAGCCCAGTTGCAAAACTACAATTCCCATCATGCCTGGACAGCTAAAGCTGTGAATTGTAGTTCTGCAAAAGCTGAAGGGCTGAAGGTTCTCTATCCCTGCACTAGAATAAGCAATGTTGCTATAAAAAAAAGGCTGCCTACTGAGGGCCACATGTTTCCATTGCTTGTATGGTTGCACATGCATTCACAAATTTCTGCAACAAAACCAGTTCAGGAAGGAGTCTTTTCTCCAGCATGCCCATCAATTTCTGAAAATCTCATTTGGATGAATGGGATAGCTGCAAAAATATGTCTTCAAATACCCTGTGTGCGAGTTCACCCTAAGGCCTCACTCTTCCCCATGAGTTTCAAATGCATAAAGGAGGACCTGTCAACACCCTGTAAAATGATCACATGATGATCTTGCAAAAGCTCTCTTATTGGAACAGTTATAGAAACATTCATAAATGCCCAGTTAACACTAGGTGACCAAGACGACCCAGTTGTAAATTTATTCATTAAAGGGATAAAGGGAAACTTTTTTAGTTAATACACTATTTTTCATGTTTTCATTGACTGGCGGCAGTAAGGAACAAGACGGCTCCACCAGTGGCAGAAACTGCAAGGTCTCGGCACAGTTCAATATTACTAACTGTTCTGGGCTCAGTTGAGCATTCATGACATCATCATCCACTTTTGGGCCCAATCAGTTTAAATGCACAAGTATTACAGTAGTAGCTTTGCATAGCCACAAGTACAAGACCAAGTAGAAGACCACTGTCCTGTGGTTTAATTTAGTTCCTATTATTGTATTTCATCCATAAGGGGACCTGCTGAAAACTACTTTAATTCCCATGGATAAAACCAGACAGAACTATTTATAATGTCAACTGATCTACTACAAACAAAAAATATATATATAACAAAAATATAAATAAAAAAATATAATCTATCAAAAGCACAAATCCTGTCTCATCTTTAGTATCAAAATGGAAAAACAAATTTCCTAAGTTGAAATAGTTTCTTGCAAAGGAAATCACTTAGCAGTTCAGATAAAAAAATAAGCACAAACTGTATGAAAAAAAAAAATTAAAAAAGAAAAAAAAAAAGATAAAAGGAAAATCTAGGTATGACGCATGCTGCGTGTTCATATCTTTAGTTTCTATTTATCAAACTCAAAAATCTTTCCAACTTTCTCCTTTCCTGTAGGAGACCAAAACTATGTCATGTTCTGTTTGTTTTACAATTATACTAATTCAATGCAGGTCACTTGGTTTTCACGGTGTCCATATGACATTTACCAAAGTAAACACCGGCCAATTAGTTATATAGAAGTATAAAAAATAAAAAATAGAAAGAAAACGGAGCTTGCCTTTGGCTAGGTCACACAGTGGCCAGCGATCATCCCCGACTAGACGAGCCAATATAATCAAGGCTGTAATCAATTTATACTTAAAATTTCGCTGCTTCTTCTAAACATTTACACAAGCTACTTACTCTAAGGGCCCGGAACATATGAGACGCTATAATCTTGGTTAAGTATATAAGAAAGTGAAAGGAATTAATAAACGTTAAACCTGCCGATGGCTAAGAAACTTAATTGACGCTAAATGGAAACTGAATGTAGATTACAATTAAGGAAGCAAAAGGTAAACGGATTAGCCAAGAAAATTGTCTTTTCTAAACAATTCCTCAAAATATGATGAATTTGACTTCTGGGCCACAGTGAAGCGTAACCAGGAGACTCCGAGGGATCTCCGAGACGGAGATGAAAGGACAATTGATTGGACACGATCTATTAACGTAGTACAAATTGTTAATGCTTAGGATAATGTGGGGTAATGTCCTCATTAGATAACATAGAACTGCTTTAACCACAGGGGTCAATGGTTATGCTCTGAGATAATTTAAAGCTTGCTAGGTTCTAGATTAGCATCTCAGAGCTACCATGTTGGTAGGGAAGAGCAATGGCAATGGCAGGTAGCCTGGAAACATTAGGAGCTAACGAAAAAAATTTTGAATTATAATTTTCTGGTGGAAATTAGCTACAGTTAAGTACTGTATTTTTCAAAAAATAAGACTTAGCCCAAAAATAAGACCTAGCCCAAAAATAAGACCTAGCCCAAAAATAAGACCTAGCTCCATTCTACAGGCTTTTTGACTTGAAATATAAGCACTACTCCATTAATAAGCCCTAGTTACTTTCAGTTGACCAGATCCCTGACACTGGGGGCTGAGCATCAGCCAATCAGGGCCAGACTTGTTATGCTCTGCCCTCACCTGCTCAACACAAGCTGCAGATGAGCCAGGAGTGGTAAAATGATGCACAGTAAGGCCCCGTTCCCACTGAACAAAAGTAGCGGAATTCCGCGACGGAATTGTCCTCCGCGGAATGCCGTTAGCCCCCCGCTCATAATGGGAGTCTATGGGAGGCGCGCGCTCCTGCTCTGTACGCGCTGAAGAATGAACATGTTCATTCTTCAGCGCGTACAGAGCAGGAGCGCGCGCCTCCCATAGACTCCCATTATGAGCGGGGGGGCTAACGGCATTCCGCGGCGGACAATTTTGTCGCGGAATTCCGCTACTTTTGCTCAGTGGGAACGGGGCCTAAGGGACAGTGAATATGGGGGGACGGAGGGTATGTAGGCCAACTACGAAAGGGGGAGAATGGTATACATTATGGGGACTAGCTGCAAAGAGGGGATGTATACAGTATGGGAGGCCTTCCTACAGAGGGGGATATATACAGTATGGAGGAACAACTACAGAGGGGAGAGAGAGGTATATACTATCGAGGTCTAACTAAAGGGGACGCCACAGTATAAGAGTCTAACACACAGACACACACACTTTCCTACTCACGATCCCTCCGGTTATGATCGCCACTTGAATCTCCCACCGGCCACGTCTGGAAACAGCTATTTCATTGGCTGGAGTGCATCACATGGCTTCAAGCAAGCTCAGCCAATCAGGGCCCGCCAAGAGCTGTGACGACAGTCACAAAATGGCGCCTGGGAGAAGAGGACGGAGTCACCGTAATTGGGTATGTATACTTTATTAAACTTTCGGGGGGGATGGGGGTCGGAAAGGGGGGCAACGGGGCCACGCAGCTTATTTACACACATTACGTTATATAACATTGTAACGTGTGTTAAAAAAGAAAAATCGCCGGAGTTGTCCTATAAGCTTAGAGGAGTACTAATGTCATTTTTGCGACCCATGTTGTAGAACTCCTCACACCTTGACTGGCTGAGGAATTAACCTGTCTCCCAGTGCAGGTATTTATAAGAAAAATGACCTATCAATGTGGCGCGGCGGGTCAGTTTGACTGCCCACCCTGCCACATTGATCAAAGTCGTTTTTCTTCTTAAGGGTGCATTCACACGTACAGGAGATTTGATGGTGCAGATTTGAAGTTGCAGATTCAAAGCAAATCATCAGTTTCAAATCTGGGTCATCAAATCTGCTGGGGGTCCTGTACATGTGAACGTACCCAAACACCGGCATCGGGAGACAGACCAACCCCCTGTGGCAAGGTGCCAGTAGAGAGTGACTTAAAATGTGCCGTGTCTTATGTTCAATTGGTTTCCATAAGATATTGTAAACTATTTGTATTGCAATGTTGAGGGTTCCAGCATTCTCTATTATATGACATAACTTACTTACCTGGGTTTTACTTTCCGGTAAAATGTCTAAGAAACTTTTTATTGTAAAAACTATGAGAAAAAGCGATTTTCCTTTGTAAAGGGGATGAAAAAGAATAAAAAAAGAAAAAAAAATAATTCTCCTGTTCTCTAATGAATCCATTCTGATTAGTGTCAGGGGAAAGATCAGGTCTGGTTTTCTGCCCGGTGATGCCGTTTGGAGTTAATAACACCTTCGTCATGTATAAAATGACCCGCGAGAGGAAGTGGGAGTCATCCGCAGATTCCCTCTCTGGGATGCTAACTTCAATGCAGCAATCATGCCGGTAACATAGTATGGTTTTGAAAGGACGCACGCTCATTACAAACAGATGTCCGTGGCACATTTCCCTTAGAATTATCAAACAACTTTTCTTTCACTTTCATAACAAATTAGCCAATGGTTTCTTCTGCACCTGAAAAAAGTTATGGGAATGCAAGCCTCAAGGCAAGGCATTCAGTGGCGAAACCTAAATCTCCACAGCTGTCATTCACGTTTAGAGAGAGCTCGGCCTCTGGCATGTATAACTTATTAAGCTGTAATTATAATAACTTGAGTTTACATAGGAAAAAAAAAAATTGTAATGGCAAGTCGTATTTTACCATGAAAAACACCCCCACCAATATCATTAAAATACTGCTACATAAATAATACAACACACCCGAAAATTATTAAAAGACGTACAGACCCTAAACTCGCGTGCAGGATTCTTGCAAATCGTTTCGTCACAATCTCCAGCCGTGCAATTACTGCTAAAGATTAGGGCTCGGGAATGAGATTAAACTTATCGCAATCTGCTAACCTGAACTACCCCCGGCGAATATAATAAAATCCCTGCAATCTGAAGCACACATTGCAATGGCTGCTAAAAAATCAGCGATTAGGGGTAAATTGGACTCACGATCACACGATATACGTAAGCATCCTTTGTTTAAGAGTAACTCGATCTAGTAACATCATAAAAAGTGCAAAATGAGTCTCGAGCTGTGATTAACAGGGTTATCACTCTGAAGAATTCACAGATAATGACTATAAAATGCCTCCAGGGTTTTATATGCTATAGACAGGTCCTGGTTCAAAGTTCCACCTGTTCCCTTTATTGTCCAGGAGATGTTTCTGCAGCAATTCAGGAGTGGTAAATCATTCATATGCCAACAGTAAGCACAGGTAGTCTAACCACTGCGAGTACACACAGCACAAACGGTAGAGATCTGACAGTAAATTCCCAGGGGTCAGACTTGCTGCCGATAATCTGGTCTATAATCCACAGGCATTTTCACCAAAAAAATCACTAAATTATTTAGATTTTAAAGTCCCATTGATGAAATTTGTCGCTGGGTTTGCTTGGGTATTGGGGCGGGGGGATGTTGCCATTGGATGTTAATCAACATTATTGCGGCATTGATCAAAAGGAATGTGTCATCAGAAAAGGACTGGGGGGGGGGGGGGGGGGGGGGGGATTATCAAGACCGGCATACTCATACACTAGTCTTAAATTAGGCCCTGTCCCCTTTTCAACAACCAAATGAATGCCTCTTAGTGAATCGGGCTGCCTGGTCGTCCGAACCTGCGCATGCAACAATAAATCCAATCAGACAAATATTCCTCTGCTTAATGTTTCATTATTTCAAAAACAAATACAAAAATAGGACAAACGATTTATTCACATTGTAAGTACAAAAAGGCATCACAAGTGCTCAGGACGGGCAGATTCCGGACTTCATGCTGCAGCCACAGCACTCCTCAGGTAGGCAAAGTCTATAGGAGAGACTCACTCTCGGGGGAACAGGACAGTGACGTTAGACACCGCTATGTTTTGGGGATTCTCCCCTTTCTCAAGCACCTGAACCTGCGCCCGCCATACCAAATCTACACTTACTTATGGCAGGTGTAGCATTGGATCATGATTTACGCCTGCGAGCAGTCACAAATCATGATAAATGAGGCACGGGAGGAGGCCAATCGGGCAAGCGGGGGATACGGCAGACGCATGCCAGCGAGAAGGGGCGAATCTGTGACTTCTGCCTGGCGTACACCCCTGCCGTAAGCTTTATAAAAGTCCCCCTTTGTGTTTAAATTATGTTTTTATGTTAAACATTTTTTTAAAAGGGGTACTCCGGCCCGTGGGTGTTTTCAAGCTATGGCCGGGGAGGGGGTGGTTATGGACAGCGGAGGTCACTTACCCCACCAGTTCCAGCACCGGGTCCCGGATCGGGGCACTCTGTACACCAGTCCCACGGCCGCTTTCTGGAGTGGGCTGCCGCATGAGACATTGCGTGTCAAGGCAGCTTAGCCATTCAGCGGCCGAGGTGGGACTCCGCTATGGCCGCTGAATGACTGAGCTGACTTGAGACGTTACGTCTCATGCCGCAGCTGACACCAGAAAAACTGAAATTACCATTTTAAAGCAAATCTGTACCAGCACGTAGCCGCCCCCAAAACCGCTGGTAGCACATTGTAAAAGTCCTTATGCCGTGTCCGGTTCGGGAGTCGGCCTTTATCCCAATCCTGGTATTTTGAAGGAAAACTACTCTTATTGTTGCGGCAAGGAGCCAATCTTGAGTAGCCTACAGCATCTGTGCCGTATGCCTGCACGGATGCTCTAGGCCACCCCAGATTGACTCCCTGCGTAGGATCCTGTGCATTATAGGTATATGTATAACTAAGATATGTTTATGATATGTTAAAAGTTAACTATTGTATCTTTAAGAACATTGCTATAACAGAGCCTATCTTCCTAAACATCTGCGGGAGTGCGGTATGTCTGGGCGTTTGTGGATGATGATGATACATCGACTGTGAGCCTTGTTATACGCTGCATCAATACAAAATAAAAGGGAATGTTTATTCACCCGCTGGAATTGCAACGTGAGGAAAAGAAGCAGGTCTAATTGATGTCAGCGATATGCTGAGATAACCATTTATTACACTCCATACCTATTGGTTTCTAAGTGTCAGATACAGTATATCCCATTTGATTTTCCATACACAAAGGCAAAATCCACATCAAACTGGTAACTCCCCATAATGCTGGCTTATGGGTAAACTTCACTATAGCAGTATAGAACGGCTATAAAAGATCTATTATAATGCTAGTACTGTAAATAATGATTAATAGTTTAATGTCTTGGAAAGTTTGTGAACATAGTTACCTAAGAAAAGAAGTGTATAAACCAAGGGAGCAAGGTACAGTACAGAGAACATCTGAAATACTATATTGGCAGAGACTACTTGTTTACCACTAGGTGTCAGCCCAAGTCACCTTATCAAATAAAAAGGAGAGTAAAGTAAAACTCCCAGCAATGGAAAGACATATAGATGATAAAAAGGCAACTGCAATATTCCTTTGAATGCAACATATTGAAAACAGGGAAAAAAAAAAAAAAAAAAAAACAAGAATACAGTCTGCTACCAGCAAAACTTAGGGCCCTATTCCACCGGACGATTATAGTTTGCATAATCGTTAACGATTAACGATCTCAAACGACCGCTATTGCGAATGACCTGGAAACGTTCACTCATTTCCATGGAACGATAATCGTTACTTATGATCGTAATTGCAATAGTCTTTTCTTCGCTATTTATTGGCTATAGCCTTCGTATCTATTGCGAACGACCGAACAATGTCTTATTCAATGCGAACGATTTGCGAACGTTTTGCGAACGAGCAACGATATAAATCGGTCCAGGTCTTATAAAGCAATCAACGATTTCTCGTTCGGTTGTTAATCGTTAACTGCATTTCACCCGAACGATAATCGTTTAGATTCGAACGATTTAACGATAATCTAAACGATAATCGTCCGGTGGAATAGGGCCCTTAGACAGTCCTGGAAGGTCTTACCTAATACAACAGCAGTTACAGATGTTTATTGTTTAAAGAGTTGGGATAAGTTAAAAAATAGTCTTTATTTGTATCCAGAAATAGTGTCACTCTTGTCTATGGCCCGTCCAATTTCACAGGTAAGAGATACTTTCAGGGTCTTTATTTTTTTTCAAAGCTCATGCACTAGGAAGATGGATGTAATGTCATGTTTAAACAGCCCATGTACATAGGTGGCACAGTGCTAGTATCCAGCCCCATGATGGTAGTAGCTGATCCTGTTGTGTGTTGCAGCCTCCATGGATGAGACTTGTTTTTCCAGCACATCCCACAAAGGAGACAAAGTCAGTTCTTTAATTTCATTGTAATATTACTCAAACAATTCTTTACCAAGTGTAACTAGGGCATTATCCTCTCATAACTTAGAAAAAAAGGTTGGCGATCTCCAGCTTCGTAAAGCATAATTTCTTTATTCACTTAGGCATCAACATAAAAAACAAACATTTAAAAACACGCTGACGCGTTGCGAGGTAGACCCTCTTAATCATGGCACATAATACATGTATACAAGAAAATAAATACCTTTTGCATGATGTGCCGCCTCCTGTGGGAGCCACCCACGGCTGTGGACAACACCTGACTCCTGGAGGTCACATGACCTGCTCACATGAGGTATTGGGCAAAATGCATACTGGACCAAACTAGTGACATGTCAATAGATATAAAATAAATCACTCTTATAGTTTAGTCCCTTGGGGTACCTTGTCCCAAACTTGAGAATCCACTAGGCTTCCCGTTTCCTCAGGAGACCTTCCCAATCCCCCTACCCCCCCCCCCCCCCAAGGGGTCTATTGATATGTTCCAAAGCACTAACCTGTAGGGTATCTGTAATACTATTGTGACATTCTATAAAATGTTTCGAAAGACCTGAAATGGATCTGCGCGGAACCCCTTGACTGGAATTTTTAATGTCCATTAAATGTTCCTCTATGCGTTTCTTCAGTTTTCTGATGCTAGATCCGATATATTGCACATTACAAGCTGTACATTGTACTAAATTAATAGTGTAAGTAGATGTACAGTTAATAAATGCCTTGATCCTGTGGCTTTGTCCCGTACTACAAGAAACGACTGTTGACTGTTTTTTCACAAACGCACACAAACCGCATCTTGGTTGTGCGCATTTGAACATACCAGATATTGAAAGCCAGTTATGTTGGTTATTATGATCCTGTTCCTTCTGTAGTACACTAGGGGATAATAAGTTGCCTATGGTTTGACCCCTGCGAGCTACACATCTAATACCCTGTACTAGTATTTGTTCACACCTGTGATCTTGGTACAGCATAGGTAGATATTTACACAAAATGCCAGAAAATGCTGTTGTACTGGGGGCTGCATGTAGTAGAAAAAAGTAGTCTTTCGAAACATTTTATAGAATGTCACAATAGTGTTACAGATACTCTACATGTTAGTGCTTTGGAACATATCAATAGACCCCTTGGGGGGGGGGGGGGGGATCGGGAAGGTCTCCTGAGGAAACGGGAAGCCTAGTGGATTCTCAAGTTTGGGACAAGGTATCCCAAGGGACTAAACTATAAGAGTGATTTATTTTATAACTATTGACATGTCACTAGTTTGGTCCAGTACGCATTTTGCCCAATACCTCGTGTGAGCAGGTCATGTGACCTCCAGGAGTCAGGTGTTGTCCACAGCCGTGGGTGGCTCCCACAGGAGGCGGCACATCATGCAAAAGGTATTTATTTCCTTGTATACATGTATTATGTGCCATGATTAAGAGGGTCTACCTCGCAACGCGTCGGCATGTTTTTAAATGTTTGTTTTTTATGTTGATGCCTAAGTGAATAAAGAAATTACGCTTTAGGAAGCTGGAGATCGCCAACCTTTTATCTAAGTTATGGACTAACGGGGAACGGCCCGCAATATAGATCTCACGTGCTTCCACCCTGGAGAGCCTTCATTACAGAGAGTGAACCACGTGTGGTGAGCTGATACAATTTTTTCTTTGTCACATTATCCTCTCATACTTACCTCTGTCTATGTCAGGAACTATCCAGAGCAGTAGCAAATCCCCCCCAAAAAACCTCTACAGCCAGAGGTGGCATCACAGAGCATCATATCAGACTGGAAAGAATACAGCACTTACAGCAGCTGATAAGTACTGGAAGACTTAGATCTGTAAATTACTTCTATTAAAAAATATATAAACACAGGTTGATTTGAAAACGTTTTTTTCCCTCCGGAGTACCCCTTTAAGTATGTGCTGAATGCACAGTGGCTCATGTTTCTTCGTGTCACATGGATACCATGTTGTTGGCCATCAGTCTTTATTGGTTTGGTTGTCCAGTTCTGATGCTCACACGATCACTGTAGATGCTTCTGCAGTTGAAAGGAGGTCACCGTGAGTACTAAATAGCCCCATCCAAAACCAGCTGCAATGCCCCTAGAGGACAATTTAGAGCAGTTGGTGCCCCATATTTATCACTGCAAGTGCCCCAAAATTCCCATGTCGCTCCAAAACAAAGGGGAACCTTGGTAAAAGGAGGTGACAATTTCAGTGAACATTTTGGATTTGAGGCAAGTTGATTTAAGCTTAGACTAAACAGTCTCCAGGTTTATCCATCACCCTGATGCACTGTTATACATAGGGCACATCTGAAGTCCGTCCAAGTTTGTACCGTCTGACAATTAGGTTTAGTTAATCTGTGCCATTGAGTAGTGTTACAGTATACATGACAAACTACAAAAGGAGGAAATATAGGCACTCTATATATTCTTTATAGTGTATGTGAACCTTGCTTCCATCAGTCACACTAGGAGACTGACACTAAACAGACTGACATTACATCCATGCCTGGTATTTCCTATTCTGCCTAGGTGGCATCCTGAAATAGCTCCTTAACATAATAAGTAGCCAAGGTACACAGAAGGGGGATTTTTCTACTTAATGCAGCACTATGGGGAAGTATTTATTTTCCTCCATCAGTACTATATATAAGCTAAATGGCTGCATGAAGGTTCACACACTGGTGGCTACAATTTCAAGCTAGGCACCCCATCGGACTTGCCGTAACACCAATCTATTTACTGAATTGCACAGCTCCCGCTATAGAAACTGGCAGTCTCCTTTACTATTCCATTTAAAATGGAATAGTAATAGTGTGGAGGAAGCGTTAACTGATTAACCCCTTCTTTACTGATAGTGTTCTTTATTGATACAGAACACCTCACCTACCTTATAATTGGGTGGTGGAACAAATGGTCTGCATTTTAATTATTTTTTACGTGAAAATCTGCAGCGATATATGAGTGATTTGGATTACAAGCACATTCCCGGAACGAATTATGCTCATAACCAAGGTTTAACTAAAAACTAAAAACTATGTGAAATTACAAAACTTTCCAACTATTAAGTACAATTATCACAACTAAGCTAGAAATGCCCAGAGAGTACAAAGAGGAGAGTCTTTCTACGCTAAGCTATCTCGTTTCCCTATCTCTAAGTAGATTTCCTATCCAGAAGTCTTGCGCTGTCAAATGCACTAAATTTGCTGCATTTGGTATATAATGTAGAACATAAATCTGTCATCCTGAGATGCGGTAGAGTTCCCCGGCAAACATCTTGTAATGATATTTGTCACTGATTTCAGGCATGCTTCCATCAGAGCTTCATGAACTGGAAAATGGAACTTACTATATCACAATATGGGAATAATTAAGCTTTGCTAGCAAGCAGGGATAAATATGGAAGTCTCTCTGGGGACCTTTAACTCGACATTTTTTTGCTACTAGTTAGTATAGTCGTGCTGATTCTTTATCACAGGCGGTTTCCTGAAATCCACTTGTATAACCGAAAATGATCGTGTAATGTATAATGATGCCGAGTGGCCTCAACTCCCCTGACGCAGTACACGTATAGATTTCCCTTCTATATTGCAGAACAACTTCTAAGCAATCAACCTGGCTGCCCTTTACTAAATGGCCGGGCGTACAGTCATCCTGATGGTCTCAACTAAACCAAAACAACAAGCTATTATAACCGTTCTCTATCAAAATACATATATCGGGACTGGAAAATCCAAATAGAAAGACTACTGGCTGTTACTCGACCAATGTAATAGAACATGGAGTATGGCTGCAACAGTCAACGTCTACGTAATATGTATGGCCACTCTTATATGTTAGGAGAAAGGCAAAAAACTTATGAAATGGTAAGAAGACATGTTTAAAGTCCTAATCAGTCGGGGTCTGGATACTCAGATCCTCACCAATCACTAGAAACTACTTGCGGAGCTTGTTCTCTCCACACTCTGTCCTCATTACAGAGATAGACCAGGTAAAAGGGATATTCCCATCTCAACTAATATAGTTATACTTGTAGGAATAAACAAGGTAAATATTTTTGCAAGCTTGCCTCCTTCTCCTGATATGCCGTTCTTTCCCTACTGCCTTTTAAAACTCGTTGTCTAGGTTATCGACCACCATTCTCCTTTAAAAACAGTAGTCTGGATGTTATATAACAAAGAAGAAGCTGAAGGCTGTACCTATGCAGCAGCATTCATGTCACAATCTACAAACTTGGGCTCACTGCACAAAGGGACAAAGATGACTAAGAGATGAGCGCATTAGGAGCCCACTAATTTGACATTTGATTACCGGTGGCTGGAGAAGTTGGATGCAGCCCTAGAGAATCCAGGAAAACAATGATATAGTCTATGGCCCATGGCTGTTTCCATGTTTTCCTGAAAGCCTTAGGGCTGCAACCACTGGAAATCAAATGTTGCATGCTTGGGTTCCAATGGTTCAGAGATTCGCTCATGTCTACTGGTTAACAAAAGCCTGTAAGGAACCCAGAAGTTGCGTGAAAAATAGATTAAGGCTGGGTTCACACTACGTATATTTCAGTCAGTATTGTGGTCCTCATATTGCAACCAAAACCAGGAGTGGATTCAAAACACAGAAAGGATCTGTTCACACAATGTTGAAATTGAGTGGATGGCCGCCATATAACAGTAAATAACGGACATTATTTCAATATAACAGCTGTTGTTCTAAAATAACAGTAAATATTTGCCATTAAATGGCGGCCATCCACTCAATTTCAACATTATGTGAACAGATCCTTTCTGTGTTTTTAATCCACTCCTGGTTTTGGTTGCAATACTGACTGAAATATACTGACTGAAATATACATATACTGACTGAAATATACGTAGTGTGAACGCAGCCCCCGGGTGCGTTCACACCTACAGGATCTGCAGCAGATTTGATGCGGTGTTCAGTTATTTAAATGAAATCTGCTGCAGAAAATCAGCTGCAGATCCTGTAGGTGTGAACGCACCATAAAGAATACAGAGTGCCATGTAGGTTTGTGGTTGACACCCAATGCATTCATTGTTGCTAATAGTCCAGACAAATATGTGTGTGTCGGGAAGGGGGGGGGGGGGGGGGGGGTTACCAAGATGGTCATGTACAATGCGCCCAATTTATCAAGTAGTTCACAACTCTCAATAAATCCATCTATGCTTCTTTATGAAATAAATGTACACCAGCTTAGAGCTGGGTAGATTTTAGCTATAACTTCCAGTGGACATGAGACCCTATCCCCATTAACTTTTAAAAAGTTGCCATGAACAGCATAACCCCCCCCAAAAAAGTTGTCTACATTTCCAACTCTCACACCTAAAAGGTGGCACCAAATGTACAAGAAGGTCTTCTCTATTCTATTCTAAAACCTAAAACCAGTAGCATGGGAAAGAGTTACAGAACTCACAGAGTGCCCTTTACAATACCTATATAGTCCGCCCCCATATATAAGGTACTGGGTGCCATGTAGAGCCCCGTATGTTTGGTGGTTATGTAATGATTTTCCATTACAAGTCCTCAAAGAACTAGTACAATTTCTATAAACACCGAATGAAAATCGGCAGCTTGAAATGGGTTGTGAATAAATGTGTTCCCATGCAGTGTCTTAGCAACACGGATGGTTCCACCTAGATTTGTTTAACTTTGAAAAAGATCTAAAACACTCGCCCGAAAACCCAGATCAGAACAACATCTGTCTTAAAAGTATATGAAAAAAAAAAAAAAAAAAAAAAAAGGCGGAAACCATGATTTCACTCCATCCCGCTCCTTTCATAATTCAGGGTGGTCTCGTAACCATTTTGATAGGACGGTTGTTGCCAAGGATACTAAACGAAAACAGGTGCGATCAAAAACGGAGAATTAAAGATTTTGCCGTACTCAAAACCACCTGAAGTTACATTTCCATAAACTTTCTCCGAGCAACTGTATCGAAATTTGCTAAACGTTTTAACAAGCGAAGGATTATAAATCGCCTGTGGACCATCACATTTTAACCGAGGAAATTCGGAGTGATTGCATATTGCTATTCTGAATATTTTTTCGTTCCCATTTTAAAAACTTTTATTAAGTGTTGGCTGCCACAGGGTGAAACGTTCTATGTGCATCTGTTGTAGACAAAGGCAACGAGGCTGCGATAGTAAAGGGAACATGTGGAGTATTGTACAGTGTATTACCGTAAGAGGGGATGGAAAGTAAAAAATAAGGACGTATATATTACATTGCTTAATGGATCCATAAAGAATTCCACTCCTGAGACCCCCCAAATTCTAGCTTCAGGGGACACAGAACTCTTTGACAGTAGTCACTTTCTAGAGGTGAAATATTAAATAAAGCCTAGAAGCAAGCTATTTAAAAAAAACAAAAAAAAAAAACATAAAAGAAAATTAACAAAAAAATGCAATAGTAAGTGCATGTAACTACCGAGGCCAGAGACTGTCCGCAGCTTCCCGAGCACAGTCTATGGTGACGCCACTGATGCACTTCCTTCAGGAAGTCCTGAGCAGCAGTAACACTGGAAAGGGAGCAAAACCTAAGCGTAAGTCAACCCAAGAAGATTTTTAACATGCTCACTGACCGTTTCCGTCCACTGTCCTTGAGGCAGTGTTATTTGCTATTAGGAACACGATTCCAGTGGCCTACATGACGCCCGTCTCTGACAAGTTGCATCTTACTGCTGCTTTGGAGAGTCTGGAAGTCACTGCTTTGTATGTTTCTTTATTAAAGGTCCAATCCAGAGGGAAACATACAGAGCGGTGCATCCCAGTCTCCACAAAGTGGCAGTAAGATGCAACTTGTCAGTCAGGAATCGGGTCTTGTCGGTCCTGCGGCCACACCAGAACAGCATACCGCATAATAAGGAACACAGCACCAGAAACAAAATGATAAGAGCGGGTCAGTGAGAATAAATAAAGGGGAGTGCTTCTTTAATTTTTTTCTAATTTTTGGTGATCTTAACTTTGCAGTCACTGCAGAAACTTAAAGGGTCAAATTTTTCAGAAAACTTTTGCTCAAAAACAGGCGAGTCCTGGGTGGCAGCGGGTGGACCTCAGCGACCTTACTTCGGGGGGTGCCCTAGTTTAGAGTAGTGGTGCCTTATTTTCAGGGGTGATGCCTTACAAGGTGGTGAAGTAGTTGGGGTGTCTCCTTTTAGGAGGGTGTTTTATTTGTGGGTAAACATGGTATGTTAAAAGATCACTTCGATGGGTATCCTCAGTAGGGAGTGTTCGGTCCCAAAATGATCACTAGTACGAGCCAGGATAAGCATGCGCACACTCACCTCACTGTCACGTGACAGAGTTAGACTCCCAATTCAAGTATATACGGGCTGTATCACTCACAAAGCATTCTGGGCACAGAACCTTTATTTTCTATAGAGATTACATCCTCACTGGTAGGATAATATAGGTAACACAAGAAACACTATTAACAATAGGAGACTGTCACAGCTTCCACTCCTCCCCCTCCCTGCACAATAACCCCTGCTCAGGTCACAGAGCATACGCAGAACATTCTCCCATAGAAATTAATGAAAATCTCTAGATTACACGAGACTGCTGTAACGCATGCTTCTAGGTGTCATTAACAGCTCAGACATGATAGCTGCCCCCATAATCACAGACAGAAAGGAGAATTAAATAAAAAAGTTATCCTTTATACAGAAAATGGGAGGAAACTAGCTGGCTGGTGGGAACCACAGTTATAACAGGAAGGATCTTAGAGGTGAAATTTCGCTGACTAGAGCAGAAGCATACACGATCAGCAACCGCATCATAAACTCTCTTTGACTATGACAGAGACTGAATTTTCTTTGGCATATAGGAGGGGGGTTCTGGATGGAGGACCTTTCTCTATGACACCCATATAGCATTACAGAGACGAGCCCATGCATCTGCAGGTAATTTGCCAATCAGAGCCAATAGTCCCTTCTCTGTTGCTGGTTCCCCTGACCCCAACAATTAACCCCCTATTGACATGATATTGGGAACTCTCTCTAAATATTACACTTACAAATATATATATTTATCCCCCCTTTGCAACAGCCCCTTACAATGGCGTATTATGGGATGCCCAGAAAGCAGTACCAAGCATTAAGCCTCCATGTAAGGACCTGGAGGGAGCGTGGTGCAGTTGTACAGAAGATTAGCACTTGTAAGAATGTGAGTTATGCTACAAAAATATACAGAGCCTCATAAACATAACCAGCATCCAGTTATCCTTCACTTATCGTGGATTGGGTTTCAGCTCCGCCAGCCCGTGTGTAATTTGGAAATTACAGAACTGATTCACTGCTTACTTTCAAAGTGATTAATCAAAGTCAAAGGAAAGCCAACCATCAAATGGGGCATGGTTCAGATTTCCTAGTTTTATATGTGTGTATATGTATAAATAGGAGGAAAGGGTGGGGGGGGGGGGAACGAACTTATTCCATTTAATCAAAGCAACATTTTCAAAGCGGCAAAAATAGATGTATCCTATCTAATACCAATTAAGTCTTCGATTGGCGTCTGACTTGTGTGTTTCTTGCTTGCTCCGGTCCTGCTACTTGATTACACAATCCAGGCCTAATCTTCACCCTAAAACCTCCATGACGGACAGATACTCACATATATAACGCTGCTTCCGATACATAAGGAAATACTCGACCAGCGGCATGGCGGCTAATAATGCGGCTGCCTACTGGACCACATCTGACAATACGCAATTGTTCTACAAACCTCTGCAATTATACCTTCAATATATCTCCATTTGTTACACTATGCCTCTTGTTCTGTGTAAGGGGGTTCATAAGAACAGCATTTCATACTATTTTATCTAAGAACCTGTCCGTTTCAGCTCGGAGCCATTATAGAATTTAGCTGTAGAAGGCCCCATCCCACTTGTGTTAACCACCACCCACTTGACCCGTGTCATGTCCCGTCCACTTGACAAGCGTAATATAAAGTTACTAATCTTTCTTTTTGACATGTGATACCAGGTATAATTTGTTGATGAATCACCACCAAAAAGGAGTTCATAAATAGCAAACTAGCAAGCAACATCTATCATATTAAACCAAGGGTAAAGCGTTTGTATGTTCTTCCTGTGTTTATTTAGATTCCCCCCCATACATTAACATATATGGCACAGGAGCTTGCAGTGTTAGGCCAGGTTCACACTACGTATAACACCAGCCATTCTGTGACCAAGCAGTGTCACAGAACAGCAGGTGTCAGTGAAGATTATCCCGGCCAGTACTGTCAGTTGTTCGTGCGGCCGCTAGGGATCCCAGCCAGAGTGTATAGTACGTGTATACACTCTAGCCGGGATCCCATAGTCTGCGGTACAACATAAGTTGTGTATTAACCACAGTCATTGTTGCAAACCGGCAACAATGGCCGTGATTAATCCACAATTTTCGTTGTATGAATATGGCCTTATGCTGTTTATGAAACTGCAAAGGCAAAATTAGAATATATGATGTATATTAACTAATAGCTCACAAATGCATTGTGCGTTGCAAACCCTACACAAAAAACGGCATACACAATTATCAACATTTATTTTGCAAAAATTGGGACACAATCCCCGTCCTGAGAAAACCCCAAAATCTCAGCAACAACCCCAAAATGCCTATTTTTAGGTAGCGTTTGCATAAACTCTGCCCCCTTTGATATCCATCTAGCAGTATTGTTACACAAAAATTGGGACTGTTGACAAGTAAGCCTGATAAGGACCTTTGTCTTTTGTTCATCTTTTTAACATAGTTTGCTATGCATCCAGTGGACTTTTTATTTTTATTTTTTTTTTTGTGTGTGTGTGTGTTAAAAGAAATGTCTGAAAACTGATCAATAAAATTTTCACAGGGGGAAAAAAAAAGGCTTGAATATCACCCAACATACATAAGACCAGATTAAGTGTGCGTGAAGTGGTATCATCAGGAATAAAAACCTCAAGTCTCGGGGAGGGGAAATAGGACACCTGTGATCTAATTCAAATGTCTCTAAGCATTTTAAGAAACCAGACCACACATACTTACCAGTTAAGCAACATCGCCAATCCATACCCTTTATTGAATCTTGGACTTTTTTTTATACATAGAAAAAAGACAGGCGTGAGTATACACAGAGGAGAAAAGATAATTCAGACAGACCCCTGAAAACTGCATCATAATGATGAGAAAACCACACAGGCAAATCTGTAGATATCCATTAATGGGAAATTACCCATGGGTTAGAAGACACTAACCTGCTGATATCTCCCTATAGCAGGGATAGGGAACCTTGGCTCTGCAGCTGTTGCAAAACTACAACTCCCATCATGCCTGGATAGCCATGAGGCATGATGGGAGTTGTAGTTTTGCAACAGCTGGAGAGCCAAGGTTCCCTACCGTATAGGGTATGAGGCATTGAGAATGAAGGCATGTCTCCTACCATAATCCTCTGGGCAGTTTTCGTGATATTAGCAGTCTTTTCCCCGTTTGGGTGCGCTGCCCGCCATGCACTGGCCTACTTTGCTGATATTCATTAGAGCACCGGTGCAGTTTGGTGCACTGTAGGTAGTAGTCCTGCCCCCAGTGCACCAAAATGCCTTAATAGCATAGAAAATAAACAGCTAATATCACAAAAATGTACCCTATCAGCAGGTTAGATTCTTCTACTCTGCTGATAGTTTCCCTTTAAAGCAAGTGGGGACTATACACTAAGCTTTTAAATACATTACATTCTGGCAGACCTGAAGAGATCTCCTGTTATCTGATCACTGTGCACCAGGAACACTGATGTTAACCATGTAGAAACCTTCAACTCGTATGAAACCCTCACAAGGTACATTACACGTTCCTGTATATCTTGGCAGGTGAATTTGATTTTCAATGAGAAAACCATCTGGAATGTTTGCTTTTACTAGCGGCTAGCCCAGCATGAAAGATGTATTTACAATCTGTCCATATAACAGCCTGTGCATTTCCTAAGGCTTGGCTAATGATTACTATATAAAGGGCACAATTCAGGTACCGGCTCACAGGAACCTATACAAATATGTAAATTAACACTACAGAATGACACGACCACCTGACGGGTTTCGCACTCCATAAATGCGAGTTATAACCAAAAATATTTACATTTAGATGGATAATCAGATTGGGCACGAAATAGATTTGGTTACATTTAATTCAATACAAACCCGCATTACGTTTAATGGACGTCGTGGGGTTTTTAAACAATTCTGACTTTAATCCAATAGTTAAAAAAATGTTAGGATTCAGAAAATATTTTTTCAAGGGATTAAAGGGGTTATACAGTGTTAGGAACTTTTTATATAATGCTGCCCTGCTGGAGAACATAATAAATATGTTATGCTTACCAGTCCCGCTCCCCCGGGGTCCTGCTGAAGGATCTCCGGTGACCCCTGCTGACTGCAGCCGCCACAGTGCTCTCTGCTGCCACCTCTGTCCATGTCAGGAACTGTCCAGAGCAGGAGAGGTTTTCTATGGGAATTTGTTACAATTTTGGACAGTTCCTGCCAGGGACAGTGATGGCAGCAGAAAGCACTGTGTCAGACTGGAAAGCATAGACCACTTCCTGCAGGACACACAGCAGCTGATAAGTACTTGAAGGCAGGTTCTTTAATTTAAAAGAATTAATTTACAAACCTACTTAACTTTCTGACACCAGTTGATTTAAAAACTACTTCTTCTCTCTGAAGTACCCCTTAAAGGACAATGCCAGAGGAGCAGGCAGGCAGCCGTATAGGAGCACCAGCAGATATAGTACCTCTCCCAATGCACCAAGGGGCTTCATTAAAACATTAAAAGGTTTTCTTTTTTTTTGGGAGGACCATATTAATGGCTAAGAAGCTGAAAGATTCCTTTATAAAGAAAAAAAAAAAGTTTTATCCAATACAGTTGTTATACAGACAGCTGGCTACAGAAGGTGTCTCCTTTGTCCCATCACAGTGCTTGGTCTTATCCCCTCCCCGCCTGCTGGCCTGAAATGGAAGGATGTCAAGAAGGAGTAAGTTGAAAACCCTAACAGTTACAAGAAAATCCTCCAGAATGACAGAGCGTCTCCTGTTTAAGTCTATCACTCATTTCTAGCTTTAGTATTCTTGTAAAGATAGTTAGTCACAAAAAGCAAAGAATAGAATCTAACACCAGTGTCAACATTGGGGTGCATATTGCTGAATGTACAGCATAATCCTCATTCCGAATGCCAACATGGTGCCAATTACAGTACATACACATTGCATCCATATAAATGGATTCCAGAACAGTTATACAACATGTGTACTTCACATGTGCCTGGTATTCAATGCCTTGTCTGGAAACTCTATAGTACTGATAAGTGAGTAGCAGACTGTGCCAGTTTTGCTATGTACATCCAAGAACTGTAAGGCACTGATCCATGCATAATTACTCATTTTGTGCAAAGGACACACCATGCCGACGGGGATCAAACTGCATTAAAGTGCTAACTGTGAAAAGAAATAGTCTCACCCCAACTGCAATGCAGAACATAAAACCCAGCCATAGATAACCTTAGGGTCTCATTTTATTAAACCATTTTCAGGCTGAACTCATCCCCACGCAGTGTGGGAATGATTGACAAGCAGAGAGGCCTGTTAGTGGTCTCCCTGCCTGTCAATCATCCCCGTAGAGCGCACCAAAAGGCAGAGGGTGGTGACTAGTCCTGAGCGGATCTCCGTCCAGATGACTAGTTGCCGCCCCTCTCCACACCTCACGCAGCAGAATATAACTTTTTTCTGCCAACTAAAGCTACTGCTGCAGTAGGAACATGTCGCGAGCAGTACAGGAGCTCTATATGGTGCTGGAGGGAACCATATCAGTACAATCATACTGATTCATTCCCTTTAAGGTCCCCATACACTTTAAACTTCTGTCGGCAGTACCTGCTGCTTGTAGAGGACCCTCTAGATGCACAAACGAAAGATGATGTAGTTGGAGATGAGGGTCAGGCAGGATGGAAAATCCATTGACCCTTTTGTTCTCAGAGAGAAGCTGCTGCTAAATCAGTCTGGCTGCAGTCTACATTTTATTGAACTTACTACAGTATAAAACACTGCACGTGAAGGTCAACAACAAAAACTCACTTAGTTGTACTTTATTAGTGTGGTCAATGTACCTCATTTGCTAGTGTGTTGATATCTGGATTCCCAAGCACTTCCATATTTCAGCTACTAACTATGATCAAAAGAATTGCTACATAAAAATAATTGCTGCCTCCTGCCCAAGAGATTTCAACAGGAATAACAGCTTCCTCAGGAATCAGGACATAACATTAGAGGCCCAGTCCCCTGAAGAAGCCATTTTAAAGTGTAACAAGTTTTTTTTTTTTTGGGGGGGGGGGGGGGGGGGGATGATTTGGATGCAGTAATTTTTATTTTATTTTTTAAACATGCAGAGTATAAAATACTTGGATATTAAAACACCAACACATTACCAAATAAGAGGTTTGTATCTCTAGTTGTATACTAGTAAAACACAACCTAATAACTAATGATCGGTATAGTTTTTAATCATGAGTTTTCTGTTGGCCCTTTAGGTTTACTTTTTCTTTATTTCAATGCAATTGATTTCCAGGTCTTATTGTTTTTCCCTGGAGTTACTGTGCATCCTCCCTCTTCCTGCAAAAGTCACAGAGCATGCTCACAACACTCTTTCATGAAAGTTGTGCCCTAGGTTATCTACATACACTACCGGACAAAAGTTTGGGGTCACATTGAAATGTCCGTATTTTTGAAGGAAAAGCACTGTACTTTTTAATGAAGATTAAACTAGTCCTAACTTTAAACAAATACACTCTATACATTGCTAATGTGGTAAATGACTATTCTAGCTGCAAATGTCTGGTTTTTGGTGCAATATCTACATAGGTGTATAGAGGCCCATTTCCAGCAACTATCACTCCAGTGTTCTAATGGTACAATGTGTTTGCTCATTGGCTCCGAAGGCTAATTGATGATTAGAAAACCCTTGTGCAATCATTCTCACACATCTAAAAAAACAGTCTAGCTCGTTACAGAAGCTACAAAACTGACCTTCCTTTGAACAGATTGTGTTTCTGGAGCATCACATTTGTGGGGTCAATTAAACGCTCAAAATGGCCAGAAAAAGAGAGCTTTCATATGAAACTCGACAGTCTATTTTTGTTCTTAGAAATGAAGGCTATTCCATGCGAGAAATTGCTAAGAAATTGAAGATTTCCTACAACGGTGTGTACTACTCCATTCAGAGGACAGCACAAACAGGCTCTAACCAGAGTAGAAAAAGAAGTGGGAGGCCGCGTTGCACAACTAAGCAAGAAGATAAGCACATTAGTCTCTAGTTTGAGAAACAGACGACTCACAGGTCCCCAACTGGCATCTTCATTAAATAGTACCCGCAAAACACCAGTGTCAACATCTACAGTGAAGAGGCGGCTGCGGGATTTTGGGCTTCAGGGCAGAGTGGCAAAAAGTGGCAAGAAAAAGCAATATCTGAGACTGGCCAATAAAAAAAAAAAAATTAAGATGGGCAAAAGAACACAGACATTGGAGAACACAGACATTGGAGAGAGGAAGACTGGAAAAATGTGTTGTGGACGGATGAATCCAAGTTTAAGGTGTTTGGATCACAAAGAACGTTTGTGAGACGCAGAACAAATGAAAAGATGCTGGAAGAATGCCTGACACCATCTGTTAGGCATGGTGGAGGTAATGTGATGGTCTGGGGTTGCTTTGGTGCTGGTAAGGTGGGAGATTTGTACAGGGTAAAAGGGATTCTGAATAAGGAAGGCTATCACTCAATTTTGCAACGCCATGCCATACCCAGTGGACAGCGCTTGATTGGAGCCAATTTCATCCTACAACAGGACAATGACCCTAAACACACCTCCAAATTGTGCAAGAACTATTTACAGCAGAAGCAGCAGCTGGTATTCTATCATAGGTAATGGAGTGGCCAGCACAGTGACCAGATCTGAACCCCATTGAGCTGTTGTGGGAGCAGCTTGACCGTATGGTACGCCAGAAGTGCCCATCCAACTTGTGGGAGCTGCTTCTAGAAGCGTGGGGGGCAATTTCTCCAGCTTACCTCAACAGATTAATAGCTAAAATGCCAAAGGTGTGCAATGCTGTAATTGCTGCAAAAGGTGGATTCTTTGACGAAAGCAAAGTTTGATGTAAAAACAATGTTATTTCAAATACAAATCATTATTTCTAACCTTGTCAATGTCTTGACTCTTTTTTTCTATTCATTTCACAACGTATGGTGGTGAAGACGTGTGACTTTTCATGGAAAACACAAAATTGTTTGGTTGACCCCAAACTTTTGAACGGTAGTGTACATAAGTGTTACCGATGATAATCTATACAGAACAGGAATTACCCATCGGGTTCAGTGGCCAGAATAAGAAAAAAAGATTTTTTATTTTTTTTTTAATATATTAAGTAACATGAAAAAGAAAAGGGGGGGGGGAATCAGGAGAAAGCCAACACACCTAACCTTTATCTATGTACCATCGAGGAAGCGCCCCCATATACATTAGATGGCTGGCCAATGTCATCAAAACTGGTGGATACAGACAATTATATAGTGTGTGGCATCTTTAATGTTTGAGACAGGGAAATTACACAGTCAAACCCATTTGGGATATCTCTGTAGATTGCTGTATATCAACCACAGGAAATATAATGCACACACGCCAGCAACCTTATCATCCCTGACTGTGTAAACTGCAGAAAAATAAATGCACTTTGTACAAATCGATATCTACATAACTTCACAGGCTTAAATAAATCTTATAAATGCATAAGGATTAGTCTACCACAGTTATACCGTCAGCGATATAACACGAGCATCAAGATTAATGGAAATTGAACATGAAGGATCTGTTCAGCAAAGGTTAAGTGATTGATATATCATAAACAGGGGAATAGGATTAAACTATATTTCCAGAATCCCCCTTAACCCCTGCAATGCCAAAGTGGCATGGTGCGGCCATAACCTCCTGCATGTGTGCTTTGGGTTTATTAGGCGGAAGCGATGCTTGTTTGCAAGGAATCCACCGTTTCCTCTCTGCCAGAACACTTGTTTAAAAAGCCATGTTAGACTTCTATTTAAAGCTCCAGCTTGGCCAAGTAGGAAATGGCCTGTTGGCAATAGATTAACTTTGTGGCAGTGCCAACTGGCCTGCAGCTAAACAGTGTGCAGGATAATTTCAACATGCATACCCAAGTAACAAAAATTGTACTTTACATAAATACTGAAGAGTATGGCCCCGTTCCAGGAAAAGCAAAGACAATAAGCCCTGGCTTGCATGCTCGCCTTTATCGGATGAATGTCAGAAGAAAAACAAAGTCCCACAATCTAAAGAAGTCAACACATGTCCAGGAAGCTTGTGAGGTCACAGCAGAAAGAAAAAGGAAAACCAGAAGAAATAAAAAAAAAAAATAAAAAAAAGAGACTTTTAGGTCTATTTACAATAGGAAGTTTAAAGCTAATTTAGTGAATACCACAAATACGTCTTAAAGGAACACCGGCCCCCAGTAATTATTAATACCGGCCCCCCGTATTATTGACTACGGAGGACGTGTGTCCTATCCTGCATTGCCCAGGCAATCCAATGATCTAAATCATGGGTCTCCAAACTGCAGCCCTCCAGCTGTTGCGAAACTACAACTCCCATCATGCCTGGACAGCTAAAGCTTTGGATTTGGCTGTCCAGGCATGATGGGAAATGTAGTATTGCAACAGCTGGAGGGACGCAGTTTGGAGACCCATGATCTAAATAGACATTGTGTAATACTTATTTTCTCCTGTGGGGCCACTGCAGGAAAGCAGATCACTTACTGCTAAATTTCTTCTTAGGTAATAGCAGGTTGTGGTAGGACCATTTGTAACAAATAAAGAGGAGAAGAACTTTAAAGGGGTTATCTAGAAATTAAAAAAAAAAAAAACCACACATGGTTGTTTGCAATATTCGAAAACTGCTCCATTCACTTCAATGGAGTTGAAGGTAGTGGCCAGGCTAATAAAATACTACTCTGAATCATTTTTCTTTTATTAAATTATCAAAAGTATATGTTTAGGTTTTCCTTAAAGGGCAAATCCAGCCAGGGGGATTTTTTGCACTACTGCCAGGGAGGAGGAAGAGCTAGAGCTGTGAACTAGCTGAGAGGGCCCAACACGTCCCATCCCAAGTCCCCACTCAGAACGTGAAGCGGCAGTACCGCAAACCCCTCCACCCCACCCCCATCCTGGAATTATCCTTTAATTTACTATGTTGCTTGACATGTGCAAGATAAAAATTGACTTAAATATAAAAAAATTGTTGAAATAGACCCTCCTGTACGATTTCTCAAAACAGAAAGAAGAGGGTAGTTTGTCACCAAAACAGTTTTGCTAAAGTTGATAACTTTTTCCACTGCGATAGGAAAAAAAAAATAGATATGATAACCAACAGGAGTATTCTCATGTAAAGTTGTTATCCCCTATTAATAGAATAGGCAATAACAAGCTGATTCGTGGGGGCCAACCGCTAAGACCCCACCAACCACAGAACGTCATCAGAGTCTCTCGCTCTATTCCACTGGAACAGTGGAGACAGATGAGAAGCAGAGAATTAGGCTAGTTAACAGGGTTTTCCGCTCAAATTTAACTCTTAAGTTGCTGATTGCTTCTTACATAGCGGCTCTCTGTTCTGGCTCCCAGAGGAGATTCCCTTAGTATGAGGTTCCTATTGGGGATGGTCTTCACATTATGTTATTAAACATGCTGCATACTGTTAAGTATTGGGGATGTGAAGTCCTAAAACTTATCCCCAATCAGAGCGGAGAAAGATTTCCGCTCTACGCTAAACCTTGACGTTAGTGTGTGTGTTAGTGTGTCCTTAATAGCCCAATCCAGCAGGAGGACATGGTCTATTATGTAGTGTAACTGGAGAGGTACAAGTCTACCCTCCGCTTATCTGATTATCCGCATTATAAACGGGATCTAGTCTTTCCTATTTTTGTCATTATATCTTAAAACTCATGTTAGGAAATTAGCCGCTTACCTTTCAGTACCCAGCGCAGCTAAATGAGATGAAGAGGGCTGAGTGATTCCAGCTGCGGAGGGGATGATTACATTAAGCCTGAAAATATTACACTGAGAATCAAGGCCGGGCAATCAAACCATTAATCTGTAATCAATGCAGGCCGCTCGCTCACCAGGGCCGCTGCTCATACACTTGCATCACATTTCCCTGATTGGAGAGATCTCCCCCCCCCCCATCCCCACTTAGGGAAAAAAAAAGAAAGAAATGCCTATTTCTGTATAGCCGAGTTTTATTTTTATCCCTGGCTTATTCTTTCCTGCCTCTTGGATGTGAGTGTTCTCAAATGTGCTCTCCACTGAAGTCCTTGGCCTTCTGAACTCCTAACATTGCAGTGGGAACAAGAACATAAAAGGCAATAGACGTCTATAGTTCACGAATGGCCCTACAAATGCAACAACGTGAGCCACCCCATAGCTTACAATAGAAAGGCCACAAGTACAGAGGCAGATCCTGCTCTAAACAAAATAAATATCATAAAACAATATACAAAGTTAGAGAAAAACCTTATTTTGGCTTACGTGCAATCAGATATACGTGTTATGTTGGCTTATGCCGATTAGCAACGGGAGTGCTCCTCACAAACAGAGTCATATGAATACAATCCAATAAGTAGAAAAGAAGCTGAGGGCACTCACCCATATGTTGCAAAAACTCTTTATTCCAAGGTGCAGTTAAAAACTACGTGAAACATATCACTCTTGAGCAGACGCCATACCACATCACAGCGTAGACATCATGATGGCCATTTCACGAGCATGTGCGCTTCACCGAATGGCGCCCCTCCCAAGGGCCTCCCCAGCTCAAGAGTGATATGTTTCACGGAGCTTTAAACTGCACTTTGTAACATATGAGTGAGTGCCCTCAGCTTCTTTTCTACTTATTGGATACCATAGAACAATAGTTACACTTTATTATTTTTAGTAGTAGTTTTCTCTAGTGTGCTCACATATTCAAGTACTACAGTATTACCCTAACCATGCAGACACAACAAAAGTTTTGATCAGCCAGGGAGTTTAGATATAACAGTACGCTTCCCTGACAGCAAATGACAGACGACAATCACGACATGACAGTCATTGAACCATTTAAAGGGGCACTTCAATTAGGAAAGAGTTAAAGGGGTAGTGCGGCGCTAAGAAATTATTTACAGAATAACACACATTACAAAGTATGTTATGTCTGTGAATCACCCCCTTCCTTGTCCCCCCACCCCCGCACGTGTACCCGGAAGTGTGGTGCATTATACATACCTGTCACGTGCCGTCCCCTGTTCCCGATCTTCTGTGCCACAACGTCATCTTCAGACGGCCGGCCGCCCTCTGCCGCGTCATCAGATGCTCAGCCACGATTGGCTGAGCATAACTGTGCTCAGCCAATCGCGGCTGAGCGGCTGATGACGCAGTCACGTGATTGATGGAATAATAAACTATATCACTGCCTCTTCCTCGGTAGATTTTCCGTGTGTATACTTAAGGGGCCTGCCACCCCAACGTCTCAGTCCAATGTACAACACACACAGGATTCAGTTGCGATATTTTATAAAGAATTCAGTAATACAATTCAAATCACCATTTTGTGCAGACAATTCGCTGTAAACGAGGAAGCATGTAAAGTCCAAGGCTCAACTAGAGCTCTATCAGTCCAAACGGATCAGATTCTTGATGGAGCGTGCACGGCATGTGAACGTGGACGCTCCATCAAGAATCTGATCCGTTTGGACTGATAGAGCTCTAGTTGAGCCTTGGACGTGATTGATGGACACATTGAGCTGTGACTGGCCAGAATTCCTGTGTTTAGCCTGTTTTTTTTCAACCAGCACAAGTCAGAAAATCTGCCTTCAGGAGACTGTACCTGGATTTCTGGTAAGTTCAGCTTTGTTTTACAGCACAATACAAACAACAAAAATAATGCATGTATATTGCAAACTTGCTTTATATCAAGTCTATCGTTGATTTAGATTTTGTGAAAGTTATAACGACAGTGACACTTTAAGCTCTGTGTCTGTGACTGAGACCGACTTCAATATTAAGTCTATATGACCATCTGCTGTTGCATGCACAGAGCAGGAAGAAGCAGCACTCAGCCGCATGCATACCCCCACTCATTCTAGCACTTGGTGGGGTACTGAACACCCAGACTCTCACTGTTCAAAACATTTGACGTGACAAGTTTTGTTTTTGTTTTGTTTTTTTAAGTGACAGATTCATTTAAATGTATCAAAGCTAAACCGCATAATAGGCAAAATAGCAGATAAACCTATATACATTGAATATGCATTGAATTACACCCAGAACTGAATATTCACTAAAATATCCCACAATAAAGAAATGAAATGTAGGGAGGAAAACCGTAATAACTTGCAGTTCTAATATTATTCTACGGAATAAACCTTGACCACAGGATTCCTGAATAGCAGTGTCCCAGGACAAGACCACAAATATGTAAGGAGGGAAAAAAATCTAATAAACCAAGGGCTGACAAAGGGAATAAGTGAAATATAAAGCTTCTGTGGTAGAACTGCCCATACCTGGCAAAACCTGTTACTTTTCAATGAAGTGTACTCATACGGTACAGTCTTTAGAGGCCATCAAAGTTCTGCATTACAGATATGACTCTCATAATATAGTAAGCAAGTTAATATACATTAAAGGGATGTTTATCCTCTATATCCCTAAATCTACTGTGATAAGCAGAGAGATGAAAACAAAGATTCCAAGTACGGACTCTCTCTCTTTTAATCCTCTTTCATTCCCCTGCAGAAAGCTTACCAACCGCCCATGATCTGTAAGTTCTTACACACCATGGGAGTTATGTGTAAGAACATACAGGTCATATATCTCTCTGACCACTTGTACACAGTACTCCGCTGTCTCAAACCCATAAAGAGTCAATGGGGTAGTAGTGTATTCACATAAGAAGACAAAGGACCTCCACTCTTGTCATCAGTGGGGTGCCAAGTGACCAGACCCTCATAATCTTATACTTACCACCTACCTGGTGGATTAGTGCCAAGTTTTACTCTTGGGATAACCCCTTTAATTTTTTTCTGCCTTTTTCAATAAGCCAAAAAAACACTTACCCTCATTGGATGAATATCCGCATAAGGAGGCTTTCCTTCTGCCATTTCTATGGAAGTAATTCCCAAAGACCAAATATCTGCTACACAGTTGTACCCAATTTCTTGTATAACTTCCGGAGCCATCCAGAACGGAGTCCCAATGACTGTATTACGTTTTGCCATTGTATCCTATAGAGAGAGAGAGAGAAGATATTTATTCAGGTGTTCAAGAAGGTATAAGAGTTATCTACCTCCTATAATGTCACTTACTGTCAACTGGCCCGCAACTCCAAAATCAGCCAATTTAGCATGACCTTCAGTGTTGAGGAGGATATTCCCGGCTTTTATATCTCTGTGGATCTTCCTCATAAAGTGTAAGTATTCGAGGCCTTTCAGCGTGGATTTAAGTATTGTAGCGATTTCATCTTCTGTTAACTGAAAGAGAAATCATAAGTATTTTTTCAGAATAAAATAGATTTTAAATAAACTTGTATTGAAGAAAAATAAAATCACATACTATTACTTTTTCAAGGGGTTTTCCAGGCAAAACATACTTATCAGTTATCCACAATTCACTGACTGTCGGGGCGTCACACTGATCAGCTGCTCACTGCCCGCACTACACAGTAAATGGGGCAGGAAACCGTTCGCTCCATTTACTGTATAGTAGTGGCAACACAAAACTGGAGCTCAGCTCATCCTCAATTTAACACCAGCTTGGTTGCAGTAACCAGGGCTGGCCCCCACACAGTAAACAGAGACTGCTTCACACCCGTTCACTGTGACCTATCTGTGGGACACCTCTAAAGTTTAAAAATCAGTCAGGGTCTGGGTGTTCAGCCCCTATCGACCATTAGATAAAGGCAGGAGAAGACCTTGTCTCTGCGCTTCCCTCCCTGACTTCCTGCAGTCTCTATGCTATTGGTATGGGCTCCAAAAACCTAGGACCCTGTTAAAAAGAGCAATAATCTACCAAATCAGCCCAATTCGGATAAATATCTCTGTGTCATATGGTCCGTTTACACGAAGCGATAATTCACCCAATCGTTAAACAATTCTGAAGCAAATATTTGGTTTTTATAACGATAAGCATTTACACATATAAATAGTTAGAAAAATCGTTAGTAAAATCGTTATTGCGATCGTTTTAGGATCGCTTAAGCCCATCTCTACACATAAGGTGAATCTTTAAAATAACGGTTTACACGAAGCTATCTCTGAATTTTTAGCAAACGACCAACGACGATTTGAGAACATGTTGAAAGATCACAATGAACAATTTTTCGCAGTTATTGCTCAAATTCGACAGATAAAGACAACGGCTGAACAGCTGAAGAGATGATCATTAGCTGATCGTTGTCTTTTAGCAAGCTTAAAAATTATCACACACAGCTACATGTAATAGTGATGAGCAGCAGACACATCACTAATAATAACAATTACTGTATACTTACCTCTCCAGGCTCCCCTGGCATCCTGCTGCCTTTTCCCCCCTATGTTCCCCACAGCCGCCGCTGAAGCCATCTCTGAAGTGACAGGCCACTCAGCCAAACAGTGGCTGCATCTGTTCCATCTAGACAAATTATTAGCAGAGTGGCCTGTCACTGCATAGTGTTTCAACAGCGTCTGCAGTCAGTGAAGAAAAGGGAGCAGAAAACAATGGAGCATGGACAGGTAAGTATAATGTTTATTACTTTTTATGTAAAACAAGGTCTGCATGGATATCACTAATGAGATAGATAGATAGAGCCCTTGCTGAAAGATAATAGAGCCATATAATGTGCTCTGTAAGTAAGAGCAGATTGGCGCTCACTTGCCGTGTTAAACGGGTCATATAATACAGTCCTTACAATACAGACTACCTTCAGCAATGAAATGAAAAGGGCCTCAGGCCAGGGAGTGAAGAACTTAGCCAAGTACCTCTCTTCCAAGGCTTTCTCTAATGATCAGTGGGGGTCTAAAAACACAAACACTGACCGTTTAAATGTTTGTAAAACATGGTCCAATTTTTTTTTTTTTAAGCTACAGGGACATCACTTTGATCATCACTTTCATGCTGCCCAAACCACAAGTTATCAGGGTGGTGCCAAGTGGCTTCTCCCTATCCCACCAGACCAGCCCTGACCGATCTCTCCCTGTTTTGCATTAGGAAACATGTACCAATCAAGCAGAAACCAATAGAAACCACCCTGATAACCCACGGTTCATAGAAGGTAATGACAGGTTCCCGTTAAATAGTTTCCAATAAGACTGGCCTAAAAATTAGAAAACATTGCAAATACAGTAGCAATGGCGACACTAGGGAAAAATCTTACACCTGTACACTGCAGTAGGTTTTGTGCACAAATATTAAAGGGGTTGCCCAGGATTTCTGAATACAGTGCCTGTCCTCAGGCTGTGTAAGGTATTATAGCAGCTTAATTTACTTTAATGGAACTGAGTTGCAATACCGCACACAAACTGGGGACAAGAGTGGTGCTGTTTCTAAAAGAAATCAGCTAAATTATTTCTAATCTTCAAGATAACCAACACAGTTTTGGATTCTGTACAAATAAAAAAGAAAATACAAAAGCAGACAGAAGGTCATATAGTGGAAATGGGTCTTAAGGACCCTAAACAATTTTGTTGGCCAAACCAGGATCAGCCGTCAGTATAATGTGTATAGGGCTCCCCCAAACGACCACCTGCAGATAATGTCAGTGGAGACAGGAGTCGGGTGTGATGGAAGATCACTGACCAATCACTTTGTCTTTTGACAGATAAGCCGTAGTCAGAACTGTCTGGCTGCAGCTCAACCCTCCGCACCCCATAGGGAACACAGGAACGCTCGGCCGTGCCTAACACTCCTACGTGTGCGGAGGACGAGAGAGATCACCGTCAGCCGACAGATTGTCCAGCCAACAATTATTATAAGTGTATGCCCATCTCTATCAAACTCTACTGTACACAGCCTTACAGGACTAAGAGTACATATGTATTGAGATGTAACCAAATTAGTTCTGGAACCTGTTCCCTATTGGGGTATGTTTGCACTGTGCTAAAAAGGCATGGGCTCTTTTTTGTGTTTTTCTTTTTGCAGAAATGAATAGTACAGGTGCTTTTAAGAAACTTTGTAATTGGGTTAATTAGGCAAATATGCCATTATCTGCATTCAAAAAGGAAATCACGACTTGTTGCATCAGATGTGCCCCTGTCTGTTTTATGGAGAGGGGAGGGGAAGGAGGAAGGAGGGAGATTAGCTGGCAGCAAAGAACAAAGGATTACACAGTGGGAACTGTGTGAAAGCCGGTATTCAGAGAAAGAGATGTCAGTGCTGACTTAAGAGAAGATAGCCCAGTGATGTAGCTGTAAATTAACTCTTTGTTGTCCTGTTTTGGTGCTTCATCTCCCTCCACCCCTCCCCTCTTCATAGAGAACCATGAAGACAGGGGGGAGAGCTTCAAACTGCTTTCTTATGATAAAAACACATTTTTCGGCTAATAAACCCAATTAAAAAGTTTCTTAAAATTGCCTGGACTATTGATTTCTGCCCAAAAAAATAATAATAATAATTAAACAGGTACACTTTAAAGGGAACCTGTCACCCCCCCGTGCCGGGGTGACAGGCTCCCGACCCCCCGTTAGAGCCCCCTATACTCACCTAATCCCGCCGGGTCCCGCTTCTGGAGGTGGTCAGGTGATGAAGATCTCAGCCGCTGCAGCCCGGCGCGCGCGCTGAGAGATGAGTCCAACGCTCATAGAGAATAACGGAGCGCTGGACTCTCCTGTCATTCTCTACGGGTGTTGGATCTTCATCACCCGACCACCTCCAGAAGCATGACCCGGCGGGATTAGGCGAGTATAGGGCGCTCTAACGGGGGGTCGGGAGCCTGTCACCCCGGCACGGGGGGTGACAGGTTCCCTTTAAAGTAAAAGCCTGAAACCACACAAAATATTGCAGGATAGGAACATAAACTAAATTCATACTACAACTCAGTAGATTGACCAACGTCCTTAGAACAAACATGGTGAAGTACATAAAACAAGATTGAGTAATAACTAGAGATGAGCGAACCTTGAGCATGCTCGAGTCCATCCGAACCCGAACTTTCGGCATTTGATTAGCAGTGGCTGCTGACCTTGGATAAAGCCCTAAGGCTATGTGGAAATCATGGATATAGTCATTGGCTGTATCCATGTTTTCCAGACAACCTTAGAGCTTTATCCAAGTTCAGCAGCCCCACCTAATCAAATGCTGATCGTTCGGGTTCGGATGGACTCTGACCCAAACCAGGTTCGCTCATCTCTAGTAATAATATCACAACTACAATATTGTAAAGTAGAAGCATAAAGGCGAAGCAATGCCAGTGCTTTACTCTAGAGGGGGCTTAAAACATATCCGCTTTCCCAAGCAAAAGGTTAAACGCTCTCTTCCCATTTCTCAATTCCCACTTCAAAGTCCCATTTAGGGTTGGCCAGCCCTTTAAGAATGCAATATCATGCTCTGCGGTGAGTGCAGATGTTTTTTCTGAGCAGCTGGAAAATGTACAATCTGCGTTATCTACTGTGATCAGCAAACAGGGACGTTTCTGAGGTTTAACATGATTGCAAATCCGGCCATAATAAAATAAAGGCTGCTTCACCTACAGATTAAAGGAGACAGAAGCACACAGGCAAACAAAACCATCCTGTTAGCATCAGCGTTGCTGCGAGCGCTGCAGGCTGTATGGTCAGAAAGGAGCATTGTGCAGCCGGGGAAACGCAGCCGGGAAGTAGAGGTGGTTGGTTCAGTGCTCACAAGATTGAAGGGTACGGATAAAAATGTATTTAGCCTGAATCCATTAACATTCCTCCTCTCGGATTGCATTTACTTTCTCTTGTTTATGGTCACCACACATAATTTGTAATTTTCCAGTAGTTTCTATTTTTATGCAATCGAGATGTAAAACAATTATGGAGCCTATTAGAAAAGTTTCCACTGCTAACTTTCTCAGCGCTCTCCTATTTCAATGGGTGGCGGCAATAAAGCGGATAAAGATGGCAAATGGGTCCCTATTAGGTTTACAAGGAGTGTATAGTCAGGTACGCAGGATCAGTATCATCCATTTTACACATACATATATTTATTATACATACATATATATACACATATATATATATACACACACACACACACACACACAAACACACACATATACAAATTAGTACAGCATTTATCTTATGCAAAACTGTGCCATGACCATGGTGGCTATATATGAGTAGTGATGGTAATAAGATATATTTAGACACTTGCAATGCAATACATGATGACTATAAGCACACTTCTCTCCTGACACTGTCCATGGTACTGACAATAAGGAAGACGCAACAGTCATGGCAACTCAATGTAATAGACAGACAACACCTTTTTAAAGTGGGTTATCCAGGCTTAGGGTATGCACACACTGAGGAATCCGGGAGGATTACCCGCCGTGGATCCCTCAGCTTGTCCCTGCTTGCGGCCACGTGCATCTCCTCCTGGGCCATAGACTCTACTCTCTGCACAGGCAGACTCTGCCGTCCGCCTGAAGAATGAACCAGTTCATTCTTCGGGCGGATGGTGCAATCTGCCTGTGCATAGAGTAAAGTCTATGGCCCAGGAGGCGCGCGTGGCCGCGAGCAGGGGCGAACCACGTAATCTGCAGCGGGTGATCCTCCCGGATTCCTCAGTGTGCACACACTTAAACACACAAAAACATGTGAGCTTTCTACCAGGAATGGCACCCCTCTGGTCCTCAGTTTAGGTGTGGGTTTTGCAGCACAGTTCTATTCAAGAGAATGCAGCTCAATTGCAATAATCACGCAAAACCTGAGGACAGGGGTGGAGTAGCTTATTCAAGAAAGTAGCTGTGTTTTTATATCCTGGACAACACCTTTAAAGGGGTTATCCAGCGCTACAAAAACATGGACACTTTCTTCCAGAGACAGCCCCACTCTTGTCTCCAGCTTGGGCGGGGTTTTGCTGCTCAGTTCTATTGAAGAGTTGTGTTGTCTCTGAAAGAAAGTGGCCATGTTTTTGTAGCACTGGATAACCCGTTTTATTGGATGCACATGCAGAAATCAGCAGGTCCAGATTTCCTGATCCCCAGCAGTAAACCAGGGGAGGCAGGGGAAGTTTAGCATCATAAACCAAGCTATTTAAAGCAATATCATTTTAAAATATATATATTTTTTTTTAAACTGTGATTTTGACAGTTTTGACTGCTGTTATTAAGCCCCTAGAAAGCCCTCTCCATGGTACACAGCCATTTCACATACCCTCCATTGCAGGGTGAAGACTGGAAATAGGTTGTTTGCCAGTAACACATACATGGTTACTTCCGTCCTTAGTTCTCTGGCCAATCAGAGCACAGCACTCCCGGGTATGCCATGAAAAGACTGTGATGACTGCACTGCAGTGGTGGTGTACAGCAAAACACTGAACAAGCTGGCACTGTACTGGGTAGATGATTTACACAATAAATTACTACAGATAGGATGGGGGGGTAGTCAAGCAATGGCTCCACAAGGTGTTATCTGAGTGGAAAGAAAAGCAGTAGCACAGTAAAAGGTTACAGTAAACTAATATGTTTCTTTTCCTGCACATAGCATATGCTGAGCTCTGCTCCTACCCCACACCCTTCCTGTGTTCCATATTGCTGTCTCTGTCACTAGAGACAGATTTCTTCTAACAACAAGCAGTGATCATCAGATTATATGGAAGGGAGATATATAATGGTAAAGACGTTAGAGCAGTTTTTCTGGTGTTAGGAGCAGGGCTGTGGAGTCTGTAAGCCGCAGCTCCAACTCCTGACTTCCACTCTTTCATAAATGGCCAGTCAGACACCAGAGGACTTATTTATCCAACAAGTGTAAAGCAGATCTGGCTCAGCAGCTTCAGTGTAATGTCCTACATGATCCTGGGGCAACTTCTGAGTGAATAAGGAAAGATATAAAGCAGCGTGTGGAGTGGATGCAGCCAGTCTCCAGCCTCCATGTCCTGAATAACTCAGAACTAGACTAGATGAAGCAGGTGGCCTTTTCTGCCGACAATCTTCTATGTTTCTAACTAAATATTCAGCATACACAAAGAAACACTGCTAACAATGCCCGACACCTGTGATATAGAGGGGTCAGCCATAGTATTAGAGGTGATCCATAATCCCAGATTTATCAGCTCTCTGTCAGCATCTGCGCTCCTGAATCATTGTGGCCCCACAGGAACTACCCACTCAGCCAGTCAGTGACTGCAGCTGTGTCCCTCCTCACTCACTGATTGGCTGAGCAGGCATTTCTGAATGGGGCCATTGTGCACACGCAAGCGCACACACACACACACACACACACACACAGTTAGGAATGTGACTTTGCACTCCTAGGTCCGTGCCGGGCGACCGAGGAAGCGCTGAGTTTCTGTCTGTTTTTGCAAAATGAATTGTGTCTGAACTGTGTTTTACTTTTCAGCCACACCTGCCTTGCCTATCGGTGCAAGGTTACTGCACTGCTAGGTCTCTTCAGCTAAGCTTGGTGCTGGGATCAGGGCTGCTCCAATCAGCTGCTGGACCTAAGCTCTGATCCTGGATAAAAGGCAGCCAGCTCCTCATTTCCCTGCTGGCTATTAGTTCACACTAGTCCCAGCTCCCCTGCTCCTTTCCCAGCGTTCCCTGTCCTCATACCCTTGCTATTGCTCTGCCCGTGTTCTGACCTCTTGCTTGACATCTGACTATCCGCTCTCCTTCTGATTTTGTACTGCGTTGTCCGTTTAGTTTTGACTCCGTTAGCTGACTATCCTACATTGTGTTTTGTCTGTCTACGTTTTTGTGTCTTCACCTACTCAGTGTAGGGACCGACTCCGTGGTTGTCCGCAACCGTTTAGGGTCGTCAGTGGCAAGTAGGCAGGGGACATTAGTTGGGGCAAGTTTCAGGGCTCACTGTCTTGTCCGTGTCTCCCCAGCCTGACACACACACAGCCTGCTGCAGCCATAGCACACTGAAGACAGACACACATCTCTCAGAGATTAAAAAAAAAAAAAAAAAAAACCTGCTACATAATATATGGCTTCTCCTCCTCCTCTATATTACACAGCATATCTTCATATTACACTGCTGCTCATATATAATCATCCAGCATCCTTGAAGAGAACAGCACAGATCAGCCCTCAACACATTGGCCTCTTCCAACTCAGACACCACCAACTTTTCCCCGACCACCAATATATAATAGGGCCAGTGCTTTATTACTGATATATGGAGGAAACTAAATATATGTGAGACAGGGTTTTCTGGCTGTTATAAATAAAGGGCTTAGATTGATAGAACACAAACTACATTAATCAGCAACATTTATAAAATCCATATGACAACTCAATTATAAAATTATTTATTTATTTGAAGGTTTGGGTCGGAGTCTGTACATTTTTTCCCGACTCCAGCCAAATCTAGCTCCGACTTCGACTCCACAACCCTGGTAAGGAGTCACTTTTAGTAAAGAAGCAATTTACAAAACCATATAGAGAGAAGTTGTTTGAAACAACAGCGACCACCTAAAGACCTACAGTATATACGGAACATCTACTCTATAAATGACCAATCTAATAGTGTATTGGACTCCAGAAATGCAGGGTTTCATCATGGCATAATTTCCCTAGGCTTTGAATATATAAATCCATACAGGGACAGTCCTATCGGGATAAGGGCAGGCATCTAATAAGGGGTGGGGCTCAGGAGCGTAAAAAAAAAAAAAAAAAAAAAAAATTGTTCAAATTTGTCACCTCTGCATTTTTTTCTTTTTTTTTCTTAGCGCAATAGCTTTTATATGTTTTCATAAAGTGGTTACACACCAGTACAAACTGCACATGTACACTTATTAAATAAAGCTTCCTTGTGTGTCCTGCAGACACAGCCGGGTACTGTAACGCGGCTTCAATGTAAACATCTCGGTTCTCCCAGCTTCAGGCATAGGGGCTGCTGATAGAAAAGTTCATGTACTATTCTCTCCTCCTCCCTCAGTCACTCACAGATACATAAATTTGGCGAGTGTGCGCACCATGAGATAACCATAGAAAAGTCTTTCTGTACACATCTTTCCCACATTCGTACGGTGTTAAATTATCGTAATACTTACAGTTTTATTTCGTAATCGAATGATGTCAGAGACGGAGCCAGCTCCACAGTACTCCATTACTATCCATAAGTCTGTGTTCTTAAAGTAGCTGCCATAATATTTCACAACATAGTGGCTACAAAAAGAGAGAAAAAGAATCATTTTCTGTTAGACTGAAGTCACTTTACATAATACACGCATTATCCTGCTATGGTATTCTAAGGCAGAAATTCTTATGAGATGCCCCCTATTTGCTGAAGTACAGCTGGGAAGAGTTTTAACAGAAACGATGATATTGTGCAATGAGCTTCATCAAATTCTGCATTAAAAAAAAATATATAAATTTTTTATCCCCTTTTTGACCAAGAAAATTTCCATTTTTGCATTTTAGTTTTTCCCTCCTTGCCTTCTAAGAGTTATAACACTTCCATATTTACAGCTTTTTATTTGCTGGACTAATCATACACATATAAGAATGACCGCTACTGACCATTGTTCTGTTTAACCCTTTAAACTTAACCCATTTTATCATTAAAGGGTTATAGAGAGGGCTCACGATGTGACCCCTCTCTATACCAGGCAGCAGGCAGAGGCCACCTCTAATGGTCGCATGGAGTGATTATTCTGTGATGGCGACTTAACCATGTAGATGTCGCTGTCAAAACTGACAGAAGCATATAAATGGCTTTAAACGCCTTCATTGGTGGTCCGATGGCGGGATGAGGATCCTCTTCCTGCGTTGCGAGTATTGGAAGCCAATCCTTTATTCTCACACCCTGAGGCCTCTGCTATGCCTCGGATTGCAATAAATTGGCCTCAGCAGCTTGTAGCAACTGAGTGCAGAGAACATCGATCCATGCAGTTCATAGGTACTACAATGATCTCTATGAGCGATCATACTAGAAAGAAGTTTAAAATAAAAATTTTTCATATATAAAAAAAACCTTCCACAGAAGTTTTAAAAAAATCTAAATAAAAAATAAATTTGTTATCTCTAAATGTGTAATAGCCCAAACTATAAAATTATCAGATTCCTGATTTTACACGGTAAACCGTGTAAACGCAAAAAAAACTACCAAGCTGCAGAACTGCAAATTTTTTATCACATTCTTGATTGACATCTCTGACCAGCTCACCTGTCACATTGCTGCATAATAGAGATTTCCTTAATGATTTCTTGAAGATCCGATTCCACAGGAACTTGCTTTATTGCCACAACTTGACCAGACTCTTTGTGAATGGCTTTAAATACACTGCCATATGACCTGTACGGCAGGAAAGGGGAAAAAAATACCTAATTATCGACAAATACAAAAAAATCTAAGGGATTTTTATTTCCTATTCATATAGAATAATAATAAAATAAAAAAAAGCACAACATAGCAACATTGCAGTTTTCACACTAGTCACTGGCTTTAATGTACAGACCGGTGATGGGTCACATAATATTAATGACAGCTAGAGGATACAGCTGGAGACCTAGGGCAGGATAACCACACAGCTAACGGTGCGTTTACAGACAGATTTATCTGAAAGATTTTGGAAGCCAAAGCCAGGAATTGATTTGAAAAGAGGAGAAATCTCAGTCTTTCCTTTATGACCTGTTCTCTGTTTATGGCCTGTTCCTTGCGTTGGCTTCAAGAATCTGTCAGATATATCTGTGTAAATGCACCATAAGGCTCTGTATGCATCTTCCCTGGTCTCTATGGAGGGGGCTGTATACCATCACTACACAATAAGCTTTCCCAGTTCTTTAAGCCTCCTGTTTTTGGAAGAAAGTGGCTATGTTTTTGTAAGCACTTAAAGCGGCACTATCAGCAGGTTCTTCACAGAGAACTTGCTGATATGCCGCAGTAGCAGAGGACCGTAGTGATACATAGCCATTAGTTTAACCCCACTACACCCCTGCATTGTTTGTAAAAACACTAAATGCTCTTATGCAAATTACCGGTACCTGCACAAGAGCAGGACTGGACAGGACCAACAGGACTGCTTTCCTGCGCTGCCGCCATGTATAGAGCCCACTATCCAGTTATAAATATACGGGAGGACGGGAGGGTGCGGGCGCGGCGATGCTCTCCGTCCCAGAGCAACGCACTAAATGCTCTTATGCTAGTAATTTGCATAAGAGCATTTAGTGATTTTACAAACAATGCAGGGGTGTAGAGGGAATAAACTAATGGCTATGTATCACTACGGTCTTCTGTTACTGCGGCGTATCAGCAAGTTCTCTGCGAAGAACCTGCTGATAGTGCCGCTTTAAAGAGAAAATGTCCTGTCTCCTGTAATGTCTTTAGTAAGGGGAACCGCTTGCACCTTCATGCTACCTAAACCACACATCATTGGGGCGGACTGGCTGACACCAGTTCATTTGTAAGACCATCAATACCACTTTAAAAAAATGAAGGTGGTGTGGTAGGAGAAGAGAGCAGACCTAGGGCACGGCTGCATCACACCATCCAATGCGAATGTTCTGAACAGGAGGAATAATCAATGAGTCAACATCGGTTGACACCATGTTGTAGTCCTCTGGTAGTTGTAGGGCACTTGGTTCCTTCAGCGGCTCCATAGAGAATCAATAGAGCTGCAGGTCATGTGCTGACAAAGGAGCCAGGGGCCACGGAGGTCGGACACACATTATCTCTTACTTGTCCCCTATTCTGTGGACTGGGAACAAGTAAGTTTTAATTGGAAAATCCCTTTAAGGCTACGTTCACACAGAGCAAAAGGGGCGGATTACGCGAGGAAATATTTCTGCCTGAAATCAACTGACGCTGAATTCCGAGCAGAATGTAAGCAGAATCCCTGCGTATTCCGCTAGGAAAGTGTTCAGCTCGTAATCAGCTCTTGACAAATTCAGCGCGGAATACTCGAGGAATCCGCGCTGAATCCGCATGCATTCAGCGCTGAAATTCAGCGAGTATTTGGTGAGTAAACTAGACTACACCAGAACATATACTAGAATCCTCCTCCTCCCCCTTTTTTCCCCATTTCCGCGCTGATTCAGCGCGTAATTTCCGCTTGTATTACGCTTGTATTCTGCGCTGAATACGCGCGCCATTCCACGCTGAAACTGAAAATCAGAGCCCCATTGGTTTGTATAGCCTTCCGCTAGCGGAAGAATGAACATGTTCATTCTTCTGGCGAAAAGCGGATTAGTTCAGTGCGGAAATTCCACCGTGTGAACTGCAGAGCAGAATTTCCATTCAACACAATGGAAATTAGCTCTGCACCTATTTTAACGGCTGAAATTTCTGCGCTGATTCAGCGCAGAAATTCAGCTGCTTTTGTTCTGTGTGAGCGAGCCCTTAGGCCCAAAACAAGTTAGTCACAAAGGCTTTAATACAAAACACATCTGGAGCAGATGCTTAGCTATGATGACATTATTCGGAGGCATTGTAATACAGATCCCATCCGACTGAACATCTGCTCCATCACCGCCCTGTGTGTCACTATTGATCGCTGCTCCACAAATGCTTATCAGTCATGTCGGCCGTCTAAACAGATTTCCCACAGCAGAGATGGGCAAAAGAATGAGATGTGAAGGCCGTTCTTACATGAATGAGGATGTGTCGGGTGCCCTGAGGTCCTATGCTAGTAAATACTCGCATGTGTCACTACCGTGTTTCTCCAAATATAAGACAGCATCTTTTTTTATTTTTCTCTCAAAAAAGGGCTTATTTCTGGGGTAGGTCTTCTTTTTGGAGAAACACTGTATTCATGTACACTTTATAAAGTAGTTAGCCGCCATACTGTCCCACTGTTGTTAGGCTCCTATACTTTAAGTGCCCCTGTAGTAAAAGGAACCATACTTAATACCTCCCTCCCTCTGTGGTTGTTCCCCCACACCGTATACATCCCTCACTCTGCAGTAAGCACCCCCCTCCCATACTGTATACATCCCCCCTCTGCAGTAAGGCCCCCCCTTCTATATACCCCCCCCCCCCATACTGTATACCTCCCCCCTCTGTAGTCAACCCACGTACCCTCTGTCCCCCCATATGCAGTGCCCACTACTCCGCACCTGCCTCCCCTGCAGCTTGTGTTGAGGTGGGGGCGGAGCATAACAAGCCTGTCTCTGATTGGCTGATGCTCAGTACCCAGTGTCAGGGATCTGATCATCTGACTGTAACTAGGGCTTATTTTGGGAATAGGGCTTAGGGTATGTTCACACTAAGTAAAATTGGCGGAATCAGTGTCAAACAGCGTATCTATGGGTGGGCCCGGGCGCCTCCGCTCAAAGGGGGAGAGGAGAAGCACGAGAGCCCTCCCATAGACACGCTGTTTGACACTGAGGCAGGCGGGATTCCGCCAATTTTGGTCAGTGTGAACATACCCTTAGCCTACTATAAAAAGCATCCAAAATGAAGCTAGGTCTTATTTTCTGAAAAACACTTGTACCAAACTGTGTGGGAACACGGTACTGAAGAAGGTTCTTACATTATCAGGAGGAAGGCACAAAGCAAACTCCAGAATTATTATTTTATATAGGGAACCTAAGCACTTACTAAAGCAGACCTACCAGGGGAGCTCACAGCTGCCTATCCTTCATATACAACTCTCACAGTCCTGTCCTTGACTAATAAGTCTATGGTCTGGCATAAGTACAGCAAGTGATAGCTTTGGTGACTCCACAGGAAGAAGATCCCTGCGGAGAATCTGCCAGGCTCAGGATATCGTTTCTCCTTATAAGTCTATACAGAAACTTAAAATAAACAGCAGCGAGAAACAGCATAGACTCCTAGGTCAAAAGGGAAAGGAAGGCTGCTACTGTTCTGTAACAGGAAATGACAGGCCGGCCGCCCTCTGTGCAGTGCGAGCAGGCTACTTCCCCTTCTATGAATAGTAAAGTGAGAAACTGTACTATAACAAGGAAGGAATAAAAACCCACTACGGGAAAAACTACAGAGGATCCTACCAGCACAGTCACCGACTAGTAAGGAGATACAGATCACCATGTCCAGTCAGTGCTGGCTAATAGGGCCATTAGATAGCTGTTTGTCTAGGCCCTGCCGAGCATGTATGTGTCCTGAATACGGACAGGGGAATAGGCCGCTATACACCAGCAGCAGCTTATGTCCCATAAGAACACAGGATTAAGCAGTATGACATCTGCCATTAGACAAGAGCCAGGACAACCCTATAGGTAGAAAACTGGTTTATAAAAAAAAATTTTATATGTAATGATGTGGGATAAGACTTGTTTTCAAGGACCCAGCACTTCTAGGCATTACATAGCTTATCATTTTTGGAAGTAGCAGGAGATCTGAACGCCTAGAAGCAGCTGACAGGTTAGAGATCTACTCATCTTATTTTTGGTATATTTCATTGACTGGGGTTAATCCAATAATAAAAGTTATTCCTGATAAACATAGCACAGGGGGATAACTAGGTGATGGGTGGGGGTCTGGGTGTTGGGACTTAACCCCTTAAGGACAGAGCCAATTTCGATTTTTGCGTTTTAGTTTTTTCCTCCTTGTGCTTAAAAAGGCCATAGCACTTGCATTTTTCCACCTAGAAACCCACATGAGCCCTTATTTTTTGCGTCACTAATTGTACTTTGCAATGACAGGCTGAATTTTTGCATAAAGTACACTGCGAAACCAGAAAAAAAATTCAAAGTGTGGTGAAATTGAAAAAAAAAAGCATTTTGTTAATTTGGGGGGAAATGTGTTTTTACGCCATTCGCCCTGGGGTAAAACTGACTTGTTATATATGTTCCTCAAGTCGTTACGATTAAAACGATATGCAACATGTATAACATATTGTATCTGATGGCCTGTAAAAAATTTAAACCATTGTCAACAAATATACGTCACTTAAAATCGCTCCATTCCCAGGCTTATAGCGCTTTTATCCTTTGGTCTATGGGGCTGTGTCAGGTGTCATTTTTTGCGCCATGATGTGTTCTTTCTATCGGTACCTTGATTGCGCATATATGACTTTTTGATCGCTTTTTATTACAATTTTTCTGGATTTGATGCGACCAAAAATGCGCAATTTTGCACTTTGGGATTTTTTTGCGCTGACGCCATTTACCGTGCGAGATCAGGAATGTGATTAATTAATAGTTTGGGCGATTACGCACGCGGCGATAGCAAACATGTTTATTTATTTATTTATTTACTTTTATTTATAACCTGGGAAAAGGGGGGTGATTCAGACTTTTATTAGGGGAGGGGGCTTTTTACTATTAACACTTTTTTTTTTTTTTTTTTTTTTTTAAGGGTACAAACCCACTTGACGTATTTGCTGCGTGAATCAGTCTTAAAAATAAGCAGGCAAAACGCAGTTTAGCTTTATACGATTGTTCTGCGTTAAAATACGCAATTGCGTATTTTTGAAGCGTGAAGCTTGTTGTTAGCAAAGCATCAGTTGTTAACAACCTGTGCGAAAAACGCATGTAGCTTCACGCTTCAAAAATACTCGATTGCGTATTTTAACAACTGATGCTTTGCTAACAACAAGCTTCACGCTTCAAAAATACGCAATTGCGTATTTTAACGCAGAACAATTGTATAAAGCCAACCTGCGTTTTACCTGCTTATTTTTAAGACTGATTCACGCAGCAAATACGTCAAGTGGGTTTGTACCCTAACACTTATACTAGAAGCCCCCCCTAGGGGACTTCTAGTATAAGTGCTTTGATCTCTCATAGAGATCCACGAGATAGGCACTCGTTTACTTCCGGCTGCTGCAGCCGGAAGTAAACGAGTGCCAAGCCGGGGACGGCACCATCTTGGAGCGGTCCCCGGCCGGCTTCAGAAACGGAGATCGCTCCTCCAGGATAACATCCCGGGGGAGCGATCTCCGCCACTAGACACCAGGGAACGGCTGAATCCGGTAATCGGATGCAGCTGTCATGTTTGACAGCTGCATCTGATTACTGTATTAGCGGGCACGGCGATCGGACCGTGCCCGCTAATACCTACGGTCCCGGGCTACAAGCAGCACCCGGGACCGCCGCGGTTCAGAGCGGGGTCGCCGCGCGGCCCCGCTCTGAACGTCCTTACCGGCATCAGGGCGTACATTTACGCCCGATGTCGTTAAGGGGTTAAAAGGGTCACAAGACCAGATAAAAATGGCCCCTGGAGAGAAAGTTGTGACAGCCACATGTGCAGCCATTGCAATCTACAGATTGCTGAACCCAAAGTCAAAGCAAATAGAGAGTATGTGCACTGCTGCTTCACTGACTAAGGATAAATATTATTATTATTATTATTATTATTATTCCAATAGTCACAATCCCACCGATCCTGTGCTGTGTACAAGGATAACCACTTATAGGCCTTAGGCTACGTTCACACAGAGCAAAAGGAGCGGATTACGCAAGGAAATATTTCCGCTTGAAATCAACTGACGCTGAATTCCGAGCAGAATATAAGCAGAATGTAAGCAGAATCCCTGCGTATTCTGCTAGGAAAGTGTTCAGCTCGTAATCAGCTCTTGACAAATTCAGCGCGGAATACTCGAGGAATCCGTGCTGAATCCGCATGCATTCAGCGCTGAAATTCAGCGAGTATTTGGTGAGTAAACTAGACTATACCAGAACATATACTAGAATCCTCCTCCCCCCCCCTTTTCCCCATTTCCGCGCTGATTCAGCGAGTAATTTCCGCTTGTATTACGCTTGTATTCCGCGCTGAATACGCGCGTATTCCGCGCTGAAACAGAAAATCAGAGCCCCATTGATTTGTATAGGCTTCCGCTAGCGGAAGAATGAACATGTTCATTCTTCTGGCGGAAAGCGGATTAGTTCAGTGCGGAAATTCCACTGTGTGAACTGCAGAGCAGAAGTTCCATTCAACACAATGGAAATTAGCTCTGCACCTATTTTAACGGCTGAAATTTCAGCGCTGATTCAGCGCAGAAATTCAGCTGCTTTTGCTCAGTGGGAACGAGCCCTAAAGCTTCCTTTATTTTAGATACATCCAGGCATTCCTATATTATTTTAGATATTGTTTGGGTTGCAGAAGAAAAAAACTATTTTCACCAACCATGCTCCTTCTGGGGATCCCTCTTTTCACTTCATCACCTCGGTCCATGTCATTAACTGTCCAGAGCAAGAGAGGTTTTCTTGTATTCTATGGGGATTTGCTGCTGCTCTGGACAGTTCCTGACATGGACAGAGGTGGCAGCAGAGAGCACTGGGTCAGACTAGAAAAAAAAAAACACTTCCTGCAGGACATACAGAATCTGATAAGTATGGGAAGTCTAGAGATTTTTTTTAAATAGAAGTAAATTACAAATCTATATAACTTTCTGACATCAGAAGATTAAGATGTAGAGGGCAATTCAGATGTTAGCTGATTAAGGGGTTTCTCTAACCTTGCCCAATTCATCATTGAATCCTAAAGTCCTGATAGGTATACAGCCAAGCAACAATATTACTGCTTTCTCCAGATATCAACTCATCAAAACTTACAAAGATAAGTTCATCATAATCCAAGGGTTTCATATTCTCAGTGCCTGTATACAAGACCTGGCTACCTTCCACCTTTAAGCAGACGTCGGACTGTTCTATTGCCTTTTTATAGGTCCCGAATATTCGCTCTGCCTTCATAACTGATCTAAACTTGTGCCAAAAATTTTCTTTTTGATATTAAAGAAAAAGTAACTTGCAGTGATAAAATGAGTCTTTATATTGGTTTCAATAAAGTCTCGCTCGACAACACAGGACGCTGGACAGGGAGATTGAAAAACATATTAAGGAGGAAAAGAAAGACAGGCCGACGGGGGAAATGAATTCTTCCGAAACAGAACCCCCCCTAATAAATACCAAATCAACATATCAAGGTTACAGAAACCATGGCTGGCCGCTATAGAAGTACGGACAACAAAAGTGAAATGAGAACCTGAGTGTTTTTATATGGAGATTCTGGCATTGATAATTTTTTATATTTTTTAATATTAGAGCGTTTCTGTGCGTAAATATAAGCAAGATCTCCCAGAACATTTCAATGGATGCTTTATAAAAAGGTCTAATAAAACACTTTACAGTCACGCTTTAAAGCAAAGTTAACAGACCCCCATTCTATCCCAGAATCCCCGCACAAGTGATAAAAAGAATATTACATCTTACACTCACCCTTCGCCAAGCTTTTCGAGAACATCAAAGACCTCTTCTGGCTGTTTCGTCAAGCTGTCTTCACTCAGCTTTTTAAGTTTGCTAATAAAAGAAAAGAAACACATAGGCATGAGGTCGACACATTCACATCATGGACAGTCGCATCCTATGTACCCCGAGGGTTGGCCGACCGGGTTTACAGATGAGACATAACCTCCCATGTCGTCTTCCACCCGTGCTAGGTGAAAAGCACGCCGAAATGATAACCTTTTACACAGGAGCCCATGTTTTACCAAAATATCAATAATAACTATAGACTAGAGATGAGTCCGACCCCGAGACTCTGAAGTTGTTGGATGTAGCCCTAAGGCTGCCGGCAAAACATGGATACAGACATAGGTCATAGGCTGTACCCATGTTTTCCATGACTCCCTAGGGCTATATCCAACTTCTTCAGGTACCAGTAACCAAATGCAGAGAACCCAAGCGTGCTCGAGATCCGCTCATCTCCACTAAACTGTAAAAATGGCCATACAAATGGTAAAGCCAGAAGTGGAACCTACCCCACTATAACAGGAAAAAAAACATCAGCTGGTTTTGGCTTAAAAAAACACTGCCAAGTGCCAGTATCCCCCTGGTTGAATGAAGTAGTAATCGGACTTGTAAAGCTATGGGCCCACTGAAGCACTGTACTGAGCTAGGTCACTCCCATAGAAGCAGTGCGCACCATCGACTGATGCCTCGTTCAACCAAAGGGCACTGGACGCCCATTCTTACAATCTGGTGGTGTTCCAGATGCTGGATTCCCACCAATTCCTCATAACTAGAGATGAGCGAACCGGGTTCGGGTTCGAGTCCATCCGAAGCCGAACGATCGGCATTTGATTAGCGGGGGCTGCTGAAGTTGGATAAAGCTCTAAGGTTGTCAGGAAAACATGGATACAGCCAATGACTATATCCATGTTTTCCACATAGCCTTAGGGCTTTATCCAACTTCAGCAGCCACCGCTAATCAAATGCCGAAAGTTTGGGTTCGGATGGACTCGAGCATGCTCCAGGTTCGCTCATCTCTACTCATACCTTATCCTGTGCTACCTTGTACTTACAAAAAGTCTCCAAAGCGTATCACAGGTAAAATATTAATACTTTCAAAGTAAAATAGTGGAAAGACAGTAAAGATTTAAACTATTCAGAGGTAGTGTTGACCTGTCAAACTGTTCGGGTTCTGCAACGTTCTCGGAACCCGAACGCTCTGCACTTAATTGCAGACAGCTGTAGAAGTTGAATGCTGCTCTAGTGCTGTCAGGAAAACACGGACACAGCCTACGGCCTTAGCCATTTCAAGGACACCCAAAGGCGGCATCCAACGGGAAATAAAATGCTGAGAGTTCCGGTTCAGAGAACGTTGCAGGCGCTTCCAAGAGTTTTGTTCCCTACTTGTAGGATTTTTCCAGTGTATCCGGCTGCGGTCCCAAAGTGACAGATACCCTTTAAAAATAAGTTCTCTATACTATTGCAGGGCTACTAAACACATTTCTTCCATCTTCCATTTTTTATTTTCTTCTACTAGAGATGAGTGAACTTCTTTCCCGTAAGCTGGGTTCCAATGGTGAAACACCCATCAATCTGATACTTATCTGAGGAAAGGGGATAACCTTTAATCTAAATTTACACCTATCTATCCCCACTATAGATATTTATACCAGTGACTGGATGCACCACTAATGTATGGGGGTGATACAACTTTCTGATCTCCCATTCACTTACATGTGCAGCCCCCTTCCCACCACAAACGAAGAACAGGACAACCCTGTTTATAAGATCTATGTGGATCTGCAGCTTAATAAGCAGCTTGTAGCAGAACCACACAGTCAATGCAGAAAAACAATGGCACTTTTGTCCCAGTATATGAGCAGATGGTGTCGGCCCATCCTGACATAAAATACAGAGTGATATTTTTTGGTGGTCTGCTTTACATCTAAGATAACTGGACCGGCACAGCTGCTGTATTATGTGGTCTAAATCCACCCACTAATACATTGTTACAGTGCACCTGTCTACCGGCAGGAACCCCGACCTCCATCCTCTCTATTGTTCTTTAGCCAGGGATAAGGTTGCAAGTGGGAATTACCGACAGGAATCAGCAACTGGAAACACTGTACACAGGCCGCACAGTTATTGCATCGCTGAATTGTTAGCATTTTTTACTAACCACAAAGATGATGTGTAACCTGAAATATGATGATGTACAATGCCGGTCACTAACTTCCTGTTTGGTCTTTTTTTCTGATGCTGCAAATGCTCAAAGCTGGTAGATGATGAAATGGGAGAAAGCGACAAATGACAAGGCAGGACGCAGTGCGGAAAGCAGGCAAGAGCGCCGCGGATGACTCCCAACTACAAGACACGCTGACCCCTTCTCAATAATTAACTACATGCATCTTTAAAGGGGTTGTCCAGCAAAAAGCTTTTTCTTTCATATCAACTGGTGTCAGAAAGTTATATAGATTTGTAACTTATTTCTATAAAAAATTCTCAAGTCTTCCCATACTTATTAGCTGCTGTATGTCATGCAGGAAACGTTTTATTTTCAGTCTGACATAGTGCTCTCTGCTGACATCTCTGGCCGAGGCAGGAACTCTGTCTCGCTTTTCTATGAATCCCCATAGAAAACCTCTACTGCTCTGGACAGTTCCTGTCTCGGCCAGAGGTGTCAGCAGAGAAAACTGTGTAAGACTGAAAATAAAACGTTTCCTGCATGACATACAGCAGCTAATAAGTATGGGAAGACTTGAGAATTTTTAATAGAAATAAGTTACAAATCTATATAACTTTCTGACACCAGTTGATTTGAAAGAAAAAGTTTTTAGCTGGACAACCCCTTTAACACTTGGTGGATAGGGAGAACAATGAAATAATCCTATGCAACATTGCATTTAGCATCAGACAGGATTTTCTATATCATAAGAGTTTAAGAAACAGCACCATTCTTGCCTTCAGACTGTCAGTGGTATTACACCGCAGTTTCATGGACACACATGGAACAGATTCATAATACTATCCACAACTGCTTTTGTAAGAAAGCTAACCCCTTTAAAGGGGTAGTGCGCCGCGAAACAATTATTCACAAAATAACACACATTACAAAGTTATACAACTTTGTAATGTGTGTTACGTATGTGAATGGCCCCCTTCCCAGTGTTTCCCTACACCCATGCTAGACCCGGAAGTGTGGTGCATTATACTCACCACATCTCGTGTCGACCCCCGTCCGCCATCTTGGGACAAAGATCTCATCCCCGGCCGAACCGCTCTATCCTTCCCTCATGCCAGCCCCCCTCTGCCGCGTCATAACTGTGCTCAGACGCGATTGGCTGAGCACAGTTATGCCCAGCCAATCGCGGCTGAGCTGCTGATGACGCGGCAGAGGGGGGACAGCATGGGGGACGGATGGAGCGGTTCGTCCGGCCTCCCAAAGACTACGTCATTGTCCCAAGATGGCGGACGGGGGTCGACACAAGATGCGGTGAGTATAATGCACCACACTTCCGGGGGTAGGGGGAATACGGGGAAGGGGGCCAGTCACATACATAACACACATTACAAAGTTGTATAACTTTGTAATGAGTGTTATTTTGTGAATGATTGTTCAGCGCCGCACTAACCCTTTAAAGGCAGTCCGGCTAAGTTATTAACAGCTTAGTATACATATGTATATAGAGAACTACCAATGACTTAATAGGTCCGCCCACATGACTACTTAACCCAAAATGAGCAGAAATTTATAATGAATTGTACGCTTTTTTTTTTTGGGACGGGGGGGGGGGGGGGGGGGGCATTTTGGTACGGAACATAGACTTTAAGGCCTAATTCACACGTCAGTATTTTTCATCCGTTTTCCCGGGCCAGGAAATACTGAATCCATTACAACCCATTATTTTCAATGGTGCTATTCATACATCCAGTTTTTTTGTGGATCCACAATCCGTGACAAAAAAACGGACATGTTGTAATATGGTCCGTAATTACCCCAATAGAAGTCTATGGAGAGCACAAAATTTGCGGTGAGTACATTGCAATCAGCAAAACCATCCATATCAGAGATCCGTTTTTTTGTGACATCACCAAGCTCCTCCTGCCAGAAATATCCTGCCTGATAGAGATTGTAAAATGGCCCCCAGACAACCATGTGAACTTTTTTGGGGGTTGGGACAGCTAATGACATCATTTTTGCCAACCCCTCTTTTTTCTTCACTACACCTTCTTTTGCGGACCTGGAAAAAAACAAATTAAAAAACAGAACACAATACGGATGATTTTTAGCGGATTGCGGATGAAAAATAGAGGATCCATATTTTCATCCAGGAAAATATACTGCAGAAAAAGAGGGAAGTTTTGGCAGCACATCTATGACTCTGTTCACACTGCAGGTTGCACGCTGCTTGTGGCTTAAGTACAGACAAAAAACAAGTTTAAACAGGTTTAAGGGCTTACCGTATATACTCCTCCCAGCGTACACACGGCAAACACCTACTCTGTAGATATTAAAAATTAAAATATAATTTTATTTTTTTAAAACATTTTTATATTTTAATTTTTAATATCTACAGAGTAGGTGTTTGCCGTGTGTACGCTGGGAGGAGTATATACGGTAAGCCCTTACACCTGTGGGTTGCTGTTGCACCTTTTGTTTTTTGTCTGTACGTAAGCCACAAGCTGCGTGCAACCTACAGTGTGAACAGAGTCATAGATGTGCTGCCAAAATTTCCCTTTTTTCTGTTGAATGTGGGGGGATGTGGCTACCTCCTTTTGGCCTGCACTCCACCCATGTCCCAAGGCTGCTATAAAAAGAGATCATTTGGCTCCTATCTGCCCAGTTGTAGGCTTATTCAGCCCAGGAGAGGCCATTGCTAGTGTGAAAATGCTAGAGTAGGGTCTATGTCTTGAGGACGCCTTAACGTTGGCGACATGGTACACTCTGTTTGATCAAATAGTTTGCCAAGATCCTCATTTTTCTAAAAAAAAAAAATTAAAAAAAAAAATTGTATTTTCATTTTTAATATCTGCAGAGTAGGTGTTTGCTGTGTTTACGCTGGGAGGAGTATATACGGTAAGCCCTTACACCTGTGGGTTGCTGTTGCACCTTTTGTTTTTTGCCAGGAAAATATACTGACGTGTGAATGTGGGTTCACACTGCGTTTTGCTTCTTCAAAAAATGAATGAAAAAGAATGGATGCATTTATGTGCATCTGTTTTGAACCATTTTTCTGTTGACTTCCATTATTAAAAAAAAAATAAAAAAAAAAGAAGATGGATCAAAGCGGAACTGTTTTTTTTTTAAGACAACCCACTTTTTGTGTCAATTAAAAAATGGATCCGTTTTGATGCTTATTATTATAATGGAAGTCAATGGAAAAATGGATGTACACAGATGCATTAGTTTTTTTCATCCGTTTTTTAAAAAGAAAAAAAAAAGGAAGGGGAAAATAACGGAATGCAAAAACGCAGTGTGAACCCAGCCTAACATAGGGTTAAATAACTAAAAGCTGGGAGGGGGACAAAAAAAAAAAAAAAAAAAAGTGGTCAGTGATCGGAGAGCCAAACTGAGCACAAAACTGTGCTTGTTCTTTGATATTAAGGACATAATAATAAAATCATATGATGTCTGCATCATGATATAAAAAAAAAAAAAAAAAAAAAAAAAGTTAGGGTCATTAAAACCATGTACCCATGCGAGTAGTCTACAATACATCCCCGAAGTGCAAAAAGGCGGCACATTATATCTTATGTCTCATTTCATAGTGCTGCCATATCTCTAAAATAGAGTACAGTCCCATCTATTATTGATATAAGAGGCACAAGAGCGAGGTGGGTTCAGGCTGGATATTCAAGAGTGGACAAAGGGAAGGACTTCAAGCATGTCTAATATGTAAGACAGCCGGCCGAAGAACCCGAGACGATTGACACAGCCCTACCAGGTTACATAATGCATTACAGATCCGTTATATTATGGAATAGAAGGAGGAACAAACGGCAATAAAGTTACCGAATTCTTCCACATTATAATTCTTTGGAAAGCACCAATGTAACAGAAATACAATAAAATAAATGGGTACAATTAGCTTTGGGGAACTAAGGTTAACTTAAAGGGGTATTGTGCCATACATACATCTGTCATACATACAAAAATATCTTTTTTGGAACATTTAGGGAACAATAAGGTGTGATTACATGCTGCCTTGTGCTGAGCAATGCCACAAGCAGGGGAGCAGACAGGGAATATAGCAGACTTGCTGTGTGGAGACATAATTAAACACCTAAAAAAAAAAAATCTAGGACCACTATTGGTAAATTGCTCCTATCTATCTCTCCAATATCCAAAATTAACCAGACCTACACCAAAATCAATAAAAAAAAAAAAAAGAGTATAACAATAATAAAAATATATCACTCATAATTTATCAAAATTAATCAAGTTTATTGGAATCATCACAGAAAAAACAACACGCATTAAAAACAAGACCTGGGAGGTGGGGGACCACGTTACTGGGACAAGGTATCTTAAAGTGCAAGTACATCCATATAAATGATTTTGTAAACAATAAATTATAGTTCATGTAGCATAAAGTGCATTGATATAAGCTACAAAGTGCTACAGTACACTAGTCAGAACCGCATAGTGCAAACAATGCATACCTGGATGCAAAAATATTACTACCAGTATGTAGATCAGGTCCCAGTTCACTGGCCACCCACCTCATACTTCAACACCGTTTTGCACCGCTTCGGACTGGGACAGGCGATTTTAGGAAAATTTGTAATTGGGTTTATTAGCCAAAAAATGCATTTTTATCATAAAAAAGCAGTTTGAAGCCCTCCCCCCTCTTTCTTCATGGTTTTCTATGGAGAAGGAATGGGTGGAGGGAGATGAGGCACCAAAACAGGACAAGAAAGAGTTAATTTACCGCTACATCACTGGGCTATCTCCTCTGAAGTCAGCACTGACCTCTCTGTCCTCTGAATATCGGCCTTCACTCCTGCTGTGTAATCCTTTGTTCTCTGCTCTCTGCTGGCAACCAATCTCCCTCCTCCCCTCTCCATAGGTTACACAGGGCCCAACTGATGTAAAAGAGTCAAGATTTCCTGATAATAAGCAGGACCTGGGGAAAGTCTTTGAGTGCAGAGAAAGGCATATTTGGCTAATAAACCCAATTACAAAGTTTCTTAAAATCGCCTGTACTATTAATTTCTGCAAAAAAAGAAAGAAAAACAACAACAGTGACACTTTAAAGCTCCATCCTTTCCCGCAGAAGCAGTCACAGACAGAACGCACACTGCCCTGCACTCCATCAATGATGCGTTTTCAGGTACAGCAAACCTTATCATCGGAAAACTATAAGCGACCACATTTTTTTTCCTCTAGTGACATGGGCCAAATATTAGTACACTGTGCCCATGTAATACTGCCACACTGTGCAATCTATCTTCAGATTGTACAGATAGGCTCTCTGCTGTTTCTTATAAGAGGGAATTCACATGCAAAAGATCTATTGTAGAAGTTTCTGCCACTGTCCTATTCATCCAATTCATGGATGGGGAACGTTCGGTCCTCCTGTTGTTGCAAAACTTCCCACCTTGTCTAGGTGACCAAAGCTTTGGCTGTCCAGGCACGATGGGAATTTTAGTTCCACAACAGCTGGAGGACGGCAGGTTCCACATCCCGGATATTATATACCCCCAGAGAACAGATAAGCACACACATTTCTGCAACACATCAGCCATGGGTAACCCCTTCCTAAAAGGGGAGGTCTACGCAGTGGTCACCTCTATATGACAGAGGATAATAGTAAATTCTGGATTATTGCTCTGCCCTTTTACAGGCAATCTGTTCTTAGAGATATATTGAGGGAGTGCCTCACTAGCATCCTCTAAAATATAGGTTCACCTTCCCAGATATTATTCTAGCACTTATAACGATTGCATTTTTATTACTGCTCCCATTGGTCCCTCACAGCATCATCTCCATCCTATCTCACATACACATTATTTCAGGTAAGGTCCTCTCATGCAGAAAAAAAAAAACTATACAATGTCCATGGACATAAGAGAAAGTACCCACAATGACAGACAGCCCCACCAGACAGATCAGCGATGAGGGCATCGAGTAGGGGAACCTTTAGGACGCCAAGTTGTCGCAAAACTACAATTCCCATTATACCTGGACAGCTAAAGGCATGCCCAGGCATGATGGGAATTGTAGTTTTGCAACAGCTGCAGGGAATCAAATTTCCCCATCCCTGGCATAGAGGATGGAAGACACAGCCAAATAGCCACACAATGCCTGCGGCGCTGTCAGAACAGTGGATCAATGCAAATAAAGCATCTCATTTGCACTTTCTAATGGGATGTATATCCAGAGTACAGACACCGAATGTTTTTGCAGAGCCCCTCAGCACTCTATAGGGGTCCCTTAGCTCAATGAGGCTCTATGAATATACAGTATACAGTGCATGTACTAAAAATGTCCACACAACATGATGTTAATGTGGCCTTAGGCTGGGTTCACATACACCTGGTAATCTGGACCAGTCCAGGATGGGAGAACCATATTCAGCAGGAAGAATCTTTTGCATTAGGCACTGCACCAGACCTATGCACCAACTGGCATAGCTGCTCCATAGGTAGTGTTGAGGCTAGAGAAGTTGGATGACGCCCAAGGGCTGCCAGAAAACTAGGATACACCCGTAGGCTATGTTTACACAATGTATGAGACCGGCCGTTCCGTGACCCGGTCAAGTAACGGAACGGCCGGTCTCGGAAAAGATCATCCTGGCCGGTATTGCAGATGATCTTTAGTCCCGCAGAGTTCTGATGCAGGTGCATCGGTGCACGCCTGCATCAGAACTTCCCACTGCACACTATGGCCGCTCGCTCCACTGCGAGCACTGACAGGCTTTTCTGCGGTCGCTATTCAATGAATAGCGGCTGCAGAAAACTGACATGTCAGTTGTTTGCAGCGCCGCTAGGGATCCCGGCTGGAGTGTATAAGCTCCGGCCGGGATACCATAGACAGCAAGGTAACGTATATTTTCGTATTCACGTATATACGTTGTGTGAACATTGCCATAGGCTGTATTCATGTTTTCCAGGACTCCCTAGGGCGGCATCCAACCTCTTCAGCCGCCAGGAGACAAATGCCGAGTGTTCAGATTCAGAGAACATTGCTGAACCCAAACAGTTTGGCAAATTGGCTAAACATTATCCATAGGTTACCTCTAATGTGGTAATAGGGAATCAAAAAAATATTGTATGAATATTTTATTGATCTGGTGCCTGAACATATATCATCCCAGCCTTACTTGTAATTTATAACCAATCAGCTGTCCCGGCACTAGCTTGCTGGTTAGCTGCGCACATACACAGGGGCTGATATGAAGAACATGCAGAGAGTGCATACACACCGTCAGCCTACCCTGCCCTGAAGGAGCAGCCTATGTGCTCTTCATGATGAGGTTTAGTCAGGTCACTGAAGGTGGTCTCTATAACATATATGATATATGGGAACCTGTCACCAAGACAATGTTTATCTATCACCATCATGTTATAGAGCAGGAAGAGCTGAGCTGATTGATATATATCTTGGTGGGAAAATATTCAGTATAACTTGTAACTTGTTGATTGAAATCCCTGATCATTCTGTATTATGGAGTCCAGTGGGCGGAGTCACTCAATGGACTGGACTCTTTAGCATGGAAACATCAAAGATTTCTATCCATAAAGTACAAGTTATACTAAATCTCTTCCCATAAAGATATATATCAATCTGCTCAGCTCTTCCTGCTCTATAACATGATGCCAATAGCTTAGGGAGTATTTTTGTGGTGACAGGTTCCCTTTAAGGAGCAGAGATCCCAGACAGATTCACAGTGCTAATACAGAAATAGTTCTCCCTCATGATATGAGCCAGAAGTTATAGGAGTGATGATGCACTGCGGAGCAGCTCCCCGAGGTTGCACCGAAGGCCGCTCGCCTCTATGTCTCCATGGTAACAATGATGCATTACAGGGCACGTCATTGAACTAAGACACCGTGTCAGAGACATTACTGATAATCTGAATGTACAGCACAAACAGAACCAACACTATTCTCAGTACAATGCATCACTGGTATATAGGAGCCTGGGAGCAGCTTAGCTGTCAGGGGGGAAGGAGCCAGGAGAGATCTGTGGCTGCTTGTGGTTCGGGCAGTATAAATCTACTGACAGACACTTTAACATCAGTTGGCAAAAATCTAGACATTTCCCCCTTCACCCAAAGAGACTGTAAAAACAGGAACCGAGACACCAATGCAGTGTGGTGTGGCGGAGGGTGGGAGGACTGGAGCCGCCTCTCATGGAGGATGGGCTGACCACTTCTAACACAGGGAGAAACGTTAGTTAAGTCGGCTAAAAAAAGAATTAAAAAAATTAAAACAATGTTGTAAACAGTGAGGGGGTCCCTGTTTGTCTAAATCAGGGATGGGGGAACCTTCAGACCTCCGGCTGTTGCAAAACTACAATTCCCAGTATTCACCCATGTATAAAAATATATTTTCCCGTATATGTATCCCCCGTACATCTACTGCATATACTCCCTTATACCCCAGGTACATAACCCCCTCACAACCTATGTATACAATCAAGGAACATAGCCCCCTTGCATCCAATGTATATACCCAGCTTATTACCCCTTGTATATACCCCCCTCCCTTTATACTACAGGTGCATAGTCCCCTAACATCTCCTATATATGCCCAGCTTATTCCCCCATATATATACCCACCTTACAACCCACATATATAGCCAGCTTATTCCCCCATATATATACCCACCTTACAACCCACATATATAGCCAGCTTATTCCCCCATATATATAGCCAGCTTACAACCCACATAAATAGCCAGCTTACAACCCACATATATAGCACGCTTACAACCCACATATATAGCCAGCTTATTCCCCCATATATATAGCCAGCTTATTCCCCCATATATATAGCCAGCTTATTCCCCCATATATATAGCCAGCTTATTCCCCCGTGTACATACCCGCCCTTACACCCAGCTTATTCCCCCGTGTACAAACCCGCCCTTACACCCAGCTTATTCCCCCGTGTACATACCCGCCCTTACACCCAGCTGATTCCCCCATGTATATATACCCCCCCCCCCCCCATTAATACTTCAGGTGCATCTCCTGTATATGCCCAGCCTATTCCCCCATATACATACCCACCTTACAAGGCACATACTATATATAGCAAGCTTATTCCCCCATGTATATACCCCATCCCTCATTTATACTTCAGGCGCACTGTCCACTAACACCCCCTGTATATGCCCAGCTTATTTCCCATATATACCCCATGAACATGCCAAGCTTGTTCATATATAATATATATATATATATATATATATATATATATATATATATATATACACATACACTTATTCTCCAATGTACATACCCCCTTTACACCAGGCGGCTCATACCCCCCCCCCCTCCATTTATACTTTAGACGCATTGGCCCCTAACATCTCCTGTATACGCCCAGCTTATTCCCACATATATATACCCACCTTACAACCCACATATATAGCCAGCTTATTCCCCCATATATACAGTATTTTTCTGCGTAACTACTTTTTAACACAGGAAAATCCTCTCAAAAGTCAGGGGTGGTCTTATACACCAGGTATCGTCTTATTGGGCAGGTGGTGAGAAATCTCGTAACCAGACTGGAGAATCTGTGGTCACCGCATATGGTGGAGCTAAAAAACAGCCGCATCCCCGATGTATGAAGGGCAGAGCAAGCTGCAGGCATCCGGGGTATGTTCAAAAAGAGATACCACAGAGTGGCGCTGTGCGCAGAAAAACACACCTCTATCACCCACCTGACCGCCGTTGTATACAACCAGTATTACTGTACCTCCTTTTCTGCCTCTCAGATCTCACTGCTGTCTGATGTTTTGTATTCATTTTTATTTGGTGTGTGTTGTAATAGGGGTAGTCTTATACAGCGAGTATATCCCAAACTCTATATTTTAACAGGAAAAGTTAGGGGTCATCTTACACGCCGCAAAATACGGTATATACCCCCTGTATATGCTCAGTTTATTCCTATATATATATATATATATATATATATATATATATATATATATATATATATATATATATATATACACACACAGTATATTCCCCCCTATACCCCATGTACATGCCCAGCTTATTCCCCCATATATACCCAGCTTATTCCCCCATATATACCCAGCTTATTCCCCCATATATACCCAGCTTATTCCCCCATATATACCCAGCTTATTCCCCCATATAAACCCAGCTTATTCCACGAGGCTGAAGTTGGTTTCTTATTCGGCCAGTTTCTTATTCGGGGCTGAAGTTGGTTTCTTATTCGGCAGTTTCTTATTCAGAGGATTTTTCTTTTTCCGGTGTTAGCTATTATTCTTACAGAAAATGTCTAATATTCATACCCTACCGTAAGTGAGGGGCCCTGAGAGGACTGGTGATAAAAATGGCAAAAAAAAAACCACGGTTGGCATAAAAATGGGCATGAAAGTAAAACCACAAAATTATTATTTAAAAATAAAATTAACTTTGGGCCACTGATCTCACACTGATAATACACAGAGAGGGATGCCCCGCATCACATCAAAGAGAGTCCAGCCTGGCCCAAAGTGGTTCTGGGTATAAAAACTGGCATCAAAGTGGGCACATAGCCATTTTTCATGATTTGAATAAGTAACAGCTGTTTTCAAAGAATTAAATGAGTTTGGGCCACTGATCTCACACTACATACACACAGATAGGCATGCCCCGCATCACATCCAAGAGAGTCCAGCCTGGCCCAAAGTGGTTCTGGGTATAAAAACTGGCATTAAAGTGGGCACATAGCCATTTTTCA
>NC_091455.1:34970409-35035766 GCF_027789765.1 Dendropsophus ebraccatus | reverse complement strand
GACTAAGGCTTATGAGGCTGGGGTGTTCTTTTGGGGTTAGTTTTTGTGTATCCAGGTAGTGCCTAAATAAGCACCTGTTGAGTGTTAATTTGGTTTGTTTTTTTTCCACTTTCTGAAGCCAAAACGGCACAGGGTCATGATTAGAGGACATGTTTAAGGGTATATTCACACGGGGCGGGCTCGCAGCGAGATTCTCGCTGCGAGCCCGCAGGTCCTGTCAGTTCCCATAAAACTACATACTTGCTGCGGTCTAAACGACCGCAGCGAGTATGTAATTATACCGCGCTTAACCCTTCTACTCCCACCGGCTCCCCCGCTGTAAGCAGCATACATTACCTGTCCTTGCTGCACGGGTCCGGCGTCCTGCTCTCCCGTCGGCCAATTAGTGTGTTGCCCAGCCGCAGCCACTGATTGGCCGGGCGGGAGAGCAGGACGCCGGAACCGTGCAGCAAGGAGAGGTAATGTATGCTGCTTACAGCGGGGGAGCCGGCGGGAGTAGAAGGGGTTAAGCGCGGTATAATTACATACTCGCTGAGGTCGTTTAGACCGCAGCAAGTATGTAGTTTATGGGAACTGACAGGACCTGCCGGGCTCGCAGCGAGAATCTCGCTGCGAGCCCGCCCGTGTGAATATACCCTAAAGGAAACACTTTGGGGAGATTTATTAAACTGGTGTAAAGTAGAATTGTCTAGTTGCCCCTAGCAACCAATCAGATTCTACTTTTCTTTCCTCAGATTCTTTGGAAAATGAAAGGTGGAATCTGATTGGTTGCTAGGGGCAACTGAGCCAAATCACCAGTTTGATAAATATCCCTCTTAGACTCCTGTCTTCAAATCTATTTGTGCCTATGGCTTCAGAAAACTGCTTGAAAGACCTGACCGTGAGAACACATCCTGCAAGGGCGTTAAGGATCTGGGATGTGGTGTCTCCAACAGTAATCCCCCAAAAAATAAAGTGTAACATGTGGTGTGAACACAGTCTAAGGCTGCATTCACACATACGGTGTAGGCCTGTCGTGGATTGCTTCTCCGCCGGCCTGATGTATCAATATGATGGGAGCAGGGGAAATGTTTCAATCTCTGTAATGACACAGATGCGCAGCTCAGTCTCTACAGTGCGCGGAGATTGAAACTGTTCCCTCGCTGCCGGGATGGTATCGATACATTGTGTCGGTGGGAGAAACAATCCATGACAGGCCTACAGCGGGAGTAGGGTCCACAAAATTCGGATGTGTGAATGCAGCCTTAGACTGGTATACACATTAAATACTATGTATAGCCTGTATGTGCTATTAACATGCAATTCTTGTCTTTCAGGTGACTCTGATATCATTAGAAGCATGCCAGAACAGCAGCCCAGCGAGAAGTAAATTTCTATAACAAACTGTTAATAAATGACTGGTTTTCCAGGAAATCCTTGTTTTTTTTTTTTTTTTTTTTTTTTTTACTTAGATGTATACTACCAATCTATTACAGTAGGCAGAAGTAACCACCTTACGACTCAAAAAAACCACTGCTTTATTTGATGATGGGGATTTTACACTTCGCTTATTCCATAGTCGTAGGTTAATGCTAGCAGCAATCTTTTTATGTTCATACTGTTTCTCTATGTGGTGTATGTGCAGTATTGTCATGGAGCCCAGTCCCATTTCAGTCAATATCTGAAGTCAGACGTTACTCTGAATAGGACTTAATATTCCAGCTATCCGTTGCTTTTTCTGGACATGAATGAAAGTGCTGTAGATGAAGAATTATGGAAAGACAGTGTTGGTTACCACTTGCGTCATAGACCATAACCAAGCTTGCAAAGAGTTCAGAGAAACATATATATGTAGATCAGCTCACCCCAGATAATTAATGGCGCATGCAGGTACACGAGTCTCCGGGTTTGGAGTGGAGCACGTGGAAATATATGCGGGCCGTGTCCCGTATCGGCAAATCCAACGTAGAAAGAGATTTTCCACAGCTCCTTAGGATAGTGCGAATTTTTATTGGTACATATACGGTGAAATTAAAAACTGGTTAAAATCACGCCGACGCGTTGCGGAGGCAGCCCTCCTTAATCATGGCAATGTAACTACTATACAAATAAGCCTTATATAAGTGTAGGATGTACCAAATACCACTGACTCCACCCCACAAAGGTGGGAGGAGAGGGAAAGGAAGGGAGGGGGAAGGGAAAGGAAGGAGAAAGGGGGGGGGGGAGGAAGGGGAGGGGGAGGGGGGGGAGAGGGAAAGGGAAAGGAGAGGGGAGGGAAGGGGGGAAGAAAGGAGTGGAAGGGGGGGGGGGGGAGGAACGTCCCACAGATCAACAACGGAAAAGTAGCTGCATAATAATTAATCAATATTCAGTGATATATATATGGTATACTGTGTGATAACAAAAGCAGGTAATATGTAATCCGTTGTGATACATTGTTGGAAGATAACCGAAATGACAGAGAATGAAAATGGCAAAAAAAAAAAAAAAAAAAAAAATCCCTTTCAAAAAAAAAAAAAAAAAAATTTCTTTTTTTTTTTTCTTTTTCTTTCCTTTTCCTTTTTCCTTTTCCCTTTTTTTTTTTTTTTTTTTCCTTCTTTTTCTCTCCTTTTTCCCTTTCCTTCTTTCAAAAAAAAAAACAAAAAAACACATATTCATATTATTATCAAAAAGTATTATCAAAAAATGTAGAAGAGATCCGTTTTTAGGTTCATGCCTGGGAAAACGTGTGGCCAAGTTTAGGATCCAATATGCTTCCCGTTTTCTGAGGAGCTTGGCCCAGTCTCCACCTCTAGGGGGTTTATTCACTTTTCTATAGCTATTATTTGAGCGTGCTAGTGTCACCATGTGGCATTGATGAAAATGTCTGGACAAACCAGACATGGATTTTGTCCCCCATGGTGCCGTTGTGGAACGGATGTCACGCATGTGCTCAGAGAAACGGACCTTCAGTTTCCTGATAGTGGACCCTACATATTGGACGAGGCAAGATGAACATTCCGCAAGGTATATCACGTGTGTGCTAGAACAATGATGAAGCTCTTGATGGTATAAGAGTTTCCCGTAATGTGTGACAAGAAAGAATGGGTTTAAGTGAAAATGTGCACATTGGACATCTGGGGGCAGCACATCTAAAAAAGCCAGTCATGTTGAGCCAGTTCTTGTTGGTCCTTGCTAGATGTTCACAAAAAAAAAAAAAAAAAAAATTTTTTTTTTTTTGAAAGGGATTTTTTTTTTTTTTTTTGCCATTTTCATTCTCTGTCATTTCGGTTATCTTCCAACAATGTATCACAACGGATTACCATATACCTGCTTTTGTTATCACACAGTATACCATATATATATCACTGATATTGATTAATTATTATGCAGCTACTTTTCCGTTGTTGATCTGTGGGACCTTCCTCCCCCCCCCCCCCCCCCCCCCCCCCCCCCCCCCCCCCCCCCCCCCCCCCCCCCCCCCCCCCCCCCCCCCCCCCTTACACTCCTTTCTTCCCCTTCCCTCCCCTCTCCTCCCTCTCCCCCTCCCCCTCCCCCCTACTTCCTCCCCCCTTCCCCCCCCCTCCCCCCCCTTTCTCCTCTTTCCCCTTCCCCCTCCCTTTCCCCTCCCTCCACCTTTGTGGGGGTGGAGTCAGTGGTATTTGGTACATCCTACACATTATATAAGGCTTATTTGTATAGTAGTTACATTGCCATGATTAAGGAGGGCTGCCTCCGCAACGCGTTGGCGTGATTTTAACAGTTTTTAATTTCACCGTATATGTACCAATAAAAATTCGCACTTTCCTAAGGAGCTGTGGAAAATCTCTTTCTACGTTGGATTTGCAAAGATGTTGGCTGTTTAGGCATGATGGAAATTCTAGGGCAGTGTGTTTGACACACTGGTGTGCTTATGTAACTGTGCCTTTACACACAGATTTATCTGACAGCCAGGAACAGAATATTAACAGGGAAACAGGTCCTAAAGAAAAGACTGAGATTTCCCCTTTTAAAATCTTCAAATCCATTCCAGGCTTTGCCTTTGAAAATCTGTCATATACATCTGTGTAAAGGCACCCTTAATTGGCAAATTAGAAGACACGTCCCCCCCCCTCTCTCCTTCAAGTGAGAAATTCTTCCTAGGCCACTAAGCAGTCTGGTGTTACATCAGTTATGTGCTCAAATATAATTATACTGACCTGACTGTCATAGAATTGAATTATTTATTCCCTGATAATCTACAAGCCTGTGTATTTATACAGAGGAGGCAATCTGAGGGCAGTGGCTATGGCGGATAAGAAAGCAGCAGACCCAGCCAATAATACACCTTTAATAACTGGTGACCTCCCTATCCACATTAAATTGTTTGGTGCAGCCGAATGTTCATGTGTTTCCTATGGGAGGGGTACACTGCTGCTAGACTGCAGGGTCAACAAGTCATCATTCCTGACCCCCATGCCCATCGACAGCATATGACGTGAGAGGCCTCTATACAGCTTATACCAGGGATAGGGAACCTCCAGCCCCCCAGTTGTTGTAAAACTACAACTCCCATCCTGCCTGGACAGCCAAAGCTTTAGCTGTCCAGGCATGATGGGGAGTTGTTAGTTTTGCAACAGCTGAAGGGCCGAAGGTTTCCTACTACTGACTCAGAACCTGCCTGTGTCTGCGGTGGGTTTAGTAGAAAGTATTTTAGGGCCTGTAAGAGGTAGTGACAGATCTCTGCTCTATACTAATGGACCTGAACCAAAGAGCAAGACCTGAGGAAAATAAATGATGGTTGCTGTGTATACAAAGGATCCAATAACAAAGTAGGTACACAGACAAGCTTATTACAAATAGTTTACCATTTATTATTTATGTTGCATAAAAACAATTTGACTTTGAGCTTGAAATCTTGAAATTACAAAACTAGACTTGGTCCTCCGCTCTTCCTTCTCTAGATTTCCTCTGGTTTGTTTCCGTAGAATTTTCCACTTAAAGTCCTCAGCACGATACTCTGCCTATATACTCTGTATTCATACATGCGCTTCATAACAATATAAATAACACCTTTCTGTACTATACACATTTGTTGCTGACGTCCAGATGGTCGATGGCTTGGGATAGTTTGCTTCTTTCTATGGAAGGATTAATGTTCTGTTCAGTTCTTGTCTGATCTGCTATCTCTGTCCCACTCGGTTCTCCAGTTCTTGCATCCGTCGTGTGATCTGCTCCAGTGGGTTCTTGTCAAGGAAACTACAGGCAGAAGTCTCAGTAGTAGTTTGTACATGGTGGAAGGCCCTGTAGCAAAGCTCGGAATGAAGCCCATCCTGCTAAAACACATTCCCCATTCCCAGAGACATAACAATAGGAAGTGCATAGGGTATCCTGCAAGTTCTAAAGCCTTAGGGTCCTATTACACGGGCGGATGGATGGGGGCCTGATAATAACTGTAAACAAGCGCTGATCTGCTAGATCGGCGTTCGTTTACTGGGCCTATTACACAGCCGATAATCGTTTAACAAGGGCTGCGGGGACATCATCCTTGCAGCCCTTGCTTAAAGTGAGTGTACCACCAGGCCCAGGCTGAAGCACTGGAGGCGGGCCGACCCACCCTTAGTGGGAGGAAACTCCAGCCCTCTGTGATAGGGTTCCATTGATTCTAATAGAGTCATGTTATGGAGGGGCTGGATTTTCTTCCCACTAAGGGTGGGTCGGCCGCCTCCAGTGCTTCAGCCTGGGCCTGGTGGTACAGTCACTTTAAACTGTATACATAACCTATCCATGCTGCAGGGCTCCTTTTGCACGGTGCTTCTCCTGGGTCGCACATGCTCCAGCGCGGCCTGTTTCAGCTGGCAGGGCGCTCAGACCATCACTAGCCGCGGCGGTGCCGACCTGTGATTGGCTGAGCGGCCTGTCAGCTCAGACAGGCCGCTCTGAAACTGGAGCGCGCGGGACTCGGGGAGAAGCAGAGCGCAAGAGGAGCCTGCAGCATGGTCAGCCGCCAGCCGTGCACCGCGCTATTACATGTAGTGATGCGCGGTCGGCGCGCCGACAATTATGGGTCCAAACCTATATCAACGATCAGCCGATGATCGTTGTGTTTATTACACGGATCGAATCGGACGGATAGGGCTGATTCAGCCGATTATCGTTCCGTGTAATAGTACCCTTAGGGGGCATTTACACATCCACAATATATGGTCCATGCATGGACTTAATGCTTTCAGGGTTCTGAGATCTGGTCCACAGTATATGGTCCCTGCATAAAATTCTTATACCCAGTATGAGAGATCAGTGCTATAAGTTACATGTGTTACAGAATTTTCACTGGGGTCCAGAAACTTCATGTTCTGCATTTCCCACTCCCATTATAAGGATCATATAAGGGTAAAGAAAAAACACAAGGATGGATTAAAATAATTTTTGCCAACTCACACAAAATTGTCCAGGGGCTCCAGGATGTCAAGTAATCTAAAGCAGCGTATGTAGGGAACTGTCAACACATGGTCCTACTGGACCAAAAATGTACCTGTAACTCATTTTAAGGGTAGGCTCAGACGGATGTGCAGCCTGCCAGTTTGTAAAAGTCAGCCCCTTAAACCCCTGCGGCCGTTGCATACATTACCATGTCTACACTCCGGCTTGCTTCAGGGGCTCCTGGTGCTCAGCCAGTCAGTGTGCTGCCCCGCCGCAGCGCACTGATTGGCTGAGCGGGACGTCCAGACGCCGGGAGCCCCCAAAGTAAGTCGGAGCACGGACCCTATAATTTATGCAACAGGCCATGGGAGGTTAAGGGGGGCTGACTTTTACATACTTGCAGCGGGATGACAATCCCACTGTGAGTATGGAATCTTACTGAAAGTGCCAGGTAAGTATACGCAGTGGATTTCGCTGCGAACTCGCAGTGTGAAATCCGCCGACGAGGCGTTGTGTAAACAGACCCTAAAGGGGTATTCTAGTGCTTAAAAATAAAGCATACTCACCTGCCTTATCCCCCTGCTGTTGTGACAGCTCCTGGTCCCTGCTGCACCCTCTGACTCATGACCCTGCAGAAAATGCCACTCAGCTAATTACTGTCACTGGCTGTGACACGTCTCGGTAAGTGACTGGGTCAGTGGGCATTTCCTGCAGGGTTGACATGTTAGAGAAAGTGGCAACAGTGGAGGGTCAGGCAGAGGAGAATATCTTTAAAGCACCCAGCTCACTTGGTGTCAAAGTTTTACAGATTTGTAAATTACTTCTGCTAAAAAAACATTGTCTTCCCATACTTATCAGCTGCTGTATGTCCTGCAGGAAGTGGTGTATTCTTTGCAGTCTTTGCAGATGATAAGTACTGAAAGAAGCAAATTACGGATCTGTATTAGAAGAACTTTTTTTAAGTAGAAATAATTACAATTCTGTATAACTTTCTGACACCAGTTGATTTGAAAGCTGTTTTTCCAGAGTAACCCTTTAATGCCTCAAGGACAGCTGTTTTTAGTCTAAGCTTATACTCACCTGCCCCGATTCCCATTGTATTTGTCCCCATGCTTCCTGGTAAAAACCTTTAAAAAGTTTTGATGAGTTGGGGGGTCTGGGTGCTGAGTGCTCAGCTAAGTGCTTCTCCCCTGTCTGGCTGTAAGAGATGGATTCTAGGCTTAGTAACTACCTGCATGTTAGCTGCTTCCTTTGAGGAGCTTTATGCTGAATAGCATTAGTCAGGACCTGATGCTTTCCCATGTAGAGAGTATTATCCATCACTGCATGTGGGTGCAGCAAATACAGGATTTATCTCACAGGAAGTCTTTAGCTTTCTTCAGATGTAATGGAAGGAACACGATGGAACATTGTCAGCATAACTCATACTATAACTCAATGTAATAGATAAAAAAGGTAATACTCTCATAGTAAAGGATATACTGTTGAGTTAGTCGTCTGACTTCTTCATTTGAATTGTACTGAAACTCCATAATGTTCTTACACTGGCATTGCTCCTCGTCTTTTTCTGAAATATTCAAGATACAGTACAGGAAATACATTAGGCTCATGTTTCTATGTATTAAAGGTAAAATTCCCTACTATAACACTCATCTACAGGATAAGTCATGTGTCAGAATGGTTAGGGTCCAACGTTAATTGTGGGACTTTCCTATTTATGTGTTGACGTTCACCGATCAGCGAGATCTGCATTGTTTGCAGTGCCTTTAGATGGCACAACCAATAAAGCGGCTGGGCTGCATGAACAATTACTGTATTGTTTGTGCAGCCATTTAAAGGGAGCCAATCATTATAAAATCACCCATTCAGCTTTTTCCAGGCATATAAGTAATTTCTATAAGTGACTTATATGGCCTGAAAACATGAGAGATTTATCAAACATAGTGTAAAGTGAAACTGGCTCAGTTGCCCCTAGCAACCAATCAGATTCCACCTCTTACTTTCCAAAGAGTCTGTGAGGAATGAAACGTGTAATCTGATTGGTTGCTAGGGGCGACTGAGCCAGTTTCACTTTACACCATGTTTAATAAATCTCCCCATATGTAAATCCTACCTATGTAGACATGAAGGTAGTCTCAGCACCTAGCTAGACGCCGCTGATGGGAAACACTTCAGCAATTATTCCTCCCTGGGAGCGTTGGTGTATAGGAGCCTGTAATGTCACAGAGGGGCCATTCCTGAGCGTCAATTCTGCCAGGGAGGGGTGATTGCCGAAGGGGTTTCCCGTCAGCCGTGACTAGTTAGAAGCCGAGGAGCGCCCCCCATGCCTACATAGGTAGGATTTACAAAGTACGTTTTTGGGCCATATTAGCAATGCTCATAGTGATAACTATATGCCTGGAAACAGTACATTGGGGCGTATAGTAATGTATTAATACAGGGGCCATTTTATAATAATTGGTTACCTTTAAATCTGTTGCTCTCGGCTGCACATTCCCTGTTTACACAGGAAGAAGTGCAGCTCATAGGTATAGAGTTCAAAACCCACAAAGAAGATGCGATCAGCCGAGGATCAGGCGTTTTCCCGCTCCTCGGGTGATCACTGTGACTAGGGATGGTCCGAACCCTTGGTAATGATTCCCGCTGTCTGCTCTCTCCGTGGAGCGGGCGGATCCAGCGGGAGGACCGCCTGGAAAACTGGGATACAGCCATAGCCATAGGCTGTATCCCAGTTTCCAGGCGTTACTCCCGCTGTATCCACGGAGCGGGCAGACCGAGAATCTGCTGCCAAGCGTTCGGGTTCATACGAACCCGAACCTCGGCAGGTTCGGAACATCCCTAATTCTGTGACTTTAACATGGCTGATTATTGGCCCAAGGAGCGTTCTGGCAATGCTCCTGGCCAGTGTAAAAAAGGTCTTTAGAGGAACCAGGCCTGAGGCGATCCACTGATCACAGGGTCAGCTTCTCTTTAATAAGAGGTAGTCTTATGAGACAACCAACCCCTTCAATGAAAAGAAATACCCGTACTATCTCACCTTCTGCTTGAGTCGTGAATCTGACGGCAGACATTGAACAAGACACTGTGATCTCACTGTTCTCTCCTTTTAGTTCTGAGGAAAAATCTGAAGGTGACAAAGTTTAAAATAACATGTCATCATTATAATACTAGCGTTAGTAACATGGGATCTATGCTGGCATTTAAAGGATTTAAATGAATGTACCGTCAGGTACTTTCGCTTTAAGTTTTTCCCATGGATAGAACAGCGCTGGTGCAGGGAAGCCTGTGCCGCGGTCCTTTTTTGAACTGTGGCCAGGTTCCCGTGTACAGTGCCGTTATTCCTGGGCACCGCTGGGGGTGAGGCACTGGAGCTGCGTCATAGAGAGCGGGGGTTTCCTCCCACTGGGGACGGATCAGCCCGCCTACAGTGCTTTACCCTGTGTCGGTGCCCGTGAATAGAACGGCGCCGTACACAAGAACTGGGCCGCGGTTCAAAAAAAAGACTGTTGCACCAGCTTCCCTGCACCGGCACCGTTCTATCCATGGGCAAAACATAAAGTGAACGTACCTGAAGGTACATTCGCTTTAAGGTTGGAGATCTAAGCAGGCTGCTCAAATTTTAATGAACCTTTCAGATTAACCTATTGTCAGTGTATATTGGGAGCAGCACTATTTCTCAGCAGGCTCTATCTCTGACATTTAGTTGTCTCTGAATTAGTGCTATGATGTCTCCCATACAGTGCCTGCATGCAGAAGAGCCAACATTGCTCTTACAATAACTCTATAAACACCCCTCAGAAGCAGCATGGAGGACATTATAGAGTAGTATTAAGCAGTGTAAGCTGTGAATCCAAAAACTTACTAGAGCTTTCCACCCCTTTTCTGTCTCTCTCTGCCTCTGTCTCATTCTGCAGCTACCTCCTCTTCTTCCTCCCTTGTCCATAGACTTTATAGTTAGCATGAAACCTGATCGCTCAGTGATCTGATAATTCCTCTCATCTCTCTTGATGGATTTTAGCACTTAGGTTGAAAGTTTGTTTAAAAGTCAGAAACCACTTAAAGTGAAGCTGTCAGCAGGAAAACATGGGTGTAAATGGTTACATAGTGCTACTCATCAGGATTCCGGGCATTCCTTTTATCTATATTGTCCTCTTCATTGGCAAGATGGGCCTCCACAAACTTTTGTACATCTTTCTTTTAAAGACATTTAATAGGTCAGCTGACCTCTTTCAGCCAGTGAGCAGAGAGGTATGCGCTATTGTACGTCCCACACATACTACCTATTGGTTGCCATATAGTCAGTGCTATTATATTTAATAGTAATGCTCATATATTCAAAACCGCAGAGAACACATCCGTGCATTTCAGCCTTTAAGAGGTCAACTCCTTGTTAGTCCCAGTTATATTCTACAAATATACAGTAAACTATGGTCCACGCCTTACCTTGGTTAGAGAGGTCAGTAGTGACTTTCCAATTGCTCCAACCTAAAGAAAAAAAAAGAAAGAAAAAACTAAGTCTATATGCTAAATGGTGATAAAACAGCGATGCAAAAAACTTTGAAAAAAGTGACCTTACAATATTTTTTTGTCCCAGTCTGTGGCGTCTATAGAAATAAATAAAAACCCTATTGCTAGTTTGCATATGGGTTGACAGATGGTGTTTCCCTAGTGCTACATAACCTCCAAAATAGTTGTTCTGATATTAAGAGCAGCTCTGAAGTATAATAAATAACTATTGCAGTGACTTTATTTTTCCAAATCCCAAATTTTTAACAATATTTGTTGCTTTGCAATATCAATGATCAGGGAATCTGTCAGCTTTTGACTGCTGAAGATTCCATGTAGAGGATGGGGAGAGATGCTAAAACATAACTGAAGTTCTGTTATGCCTCTCGTAGTATCATGGGAACTGTTACTGCTCTGTGCGCTTTCCTGGCCCCTCCTGTCAGGTCTGAGCGACATCTGTCCTTTGTTAAGAAAAAAATATATAAATATATTGTTCCTGTTTACATTTTTACATTGAGTGGCAAGGGGTGACATCGCCTCTCTGCTGCCAACTGGCTGTGTTGGAAAATGCAGGGCTGCTTAAAGGGGTTGTCCGGCGATAAAAATTATTCACAGAATAACACACATTACAAAGTTATACAACTTTGTAATGTATGTTATGTCTGTGAATGGCCCTTTCCCGTGTTTCCCCCCACCCACGCTAGACCCGGAAGTGTGGTGCATTATACTCACCGCATGTCGTGTCGTCCACGGTCTCCGATCGTCAGCAGTGACGTCTTCTTCGTGAGTCCGGCGGATCTTCCCGAGTGCCGCCAACCCTCTGCAGCGTCATCCGAAGCTCAGCCGCGATTGGCTGAGCATAACTGTGCTCAGCCAATCGCGGCTGAGCGGCTGATGACGCGGCCACGTCATCAGCTGCTCAGCCGCGATTGGCTGAGCACAGTTATGCTCAGCCAATCGCGGCTGAGCTTCGGATGACGCTGCAGAGGGCGGCCGGCACTCGGGAAGATCCGCCGGACTCACGAAGAAGACGTCACTGCTGAGGATCGGAGACCGTGGTCGGCACGTGACAGGTATGTATAGCGCACCACACTTCCGGGTACACGGGTGGGGGTGGTGGGACACGGGGAAGGGGGCCATTCACAGACATAACATACATTACAAAGTTGTATAACTTTGTAATGTGTGTTATTCTGTGAATAATTTTTTATCGCCGGACAACCCCTTTAAAGGGGTTTTCTGCTCAAACATATTTTTCGTATGTTGCTGCCCATGGTGAGACTAACATTCCATACTTGTTATTATCTATTCAGTCTCCTTCCCCAGTTCTGAGCTGCTGAGGCGCAAAAAAATGTGTGTGCGTTTTTCTCTCTGTCTCCCCTTCCCTTCTGAGACAGCTGATGTAAACAAGTCCCTGACAGCTTTATCTGCAACATTGTAGTTTCTTTGTAATGCTGGAAGGTTAATCTGAGGTCAAGTTGCTGATTAAGGGTCCATTTACACAGAATGATTATCTGACAGATTATCTGCCAAAGATTTGAAGCTAAAGCAGGAATGGATTTAAAAAGAGGAGAAATCTTAGGCTGCATTCACACGTTCAGTGTTTTTCCCGGTCCGTGATTGTGGTCCGGTAGCTACCTCCGTGATCCGTGCAAAACAGTCCGTTTTTCATCTGTTTTGTATCCGTGTCCATTTTTTTCATGGATCTGTGTTAAAGCATTTAAATTACATTGATTACATCAAATCCGTGTTTTTCACGGATGAACACGGATGTCACATCACCCCCCGCCAATCAGCCTGCACTTCTCAGTGAACAGGGCAGGAAGCAGTTGTCGCCGTTCACTGTGTAGTGGTGGTGGCCTGTAATTGCAGCTCAGCTTCCATTCAAGTGAATGGCAGATGAGCTGTAGTAACAGGTCTGGCCTGCTTCCTGTCGCGCTCACTGTGTAGTGCAGACGCCGATCAGTGACTGATCGCCTACTCATAAGCATGTTTTGCCCGGAAAACCCTTTACTGTAACTGTAATCAAACAATAAATCCCATAGGCCTGTGCATATTGGTGTATAACAGATCTTTATAATGGCTGAGCAGAAGACATCGTTATTTGGGCACAGTACCGTCACAGATGCTGGATTTTAATTTCTCCGTGATGTATCCCATGAAGCTGAAGTCATCGGCATGAATAACGTGCTGCTCTTGTGGCGAAGAAGCAATTTCTCGTAATTCTTCATCAATGGCCTTGCCCACTCCGACAGCATAGATGATGATGCCTGAGAAGGAGACAAAAGGATGCTGCATCATTACGTCATGGCCATTAAATCTACAACAACCTCCAAGTGACCTGACGTGACCACAACCGCCAGCGACTGAGGAGACCTGCGGGGCCGAGAGACTCCTAGAGCCAGATAGTGTGCAATAGTAATAATACAGTCACTGTAGCAGAGCTGGAACGGGCTGCGCAAACTTTATAAGAGTCTGGCTCCAGGATTTCTATTGAACAACGCCAACGTGCCTGCCCACGTAGCATTAGTCTGGGAATTTCCTCCATCTATAGAAGTCTATGGGAGAAAAAAACGCAAAAAATTCTTAAATAAAAGCCACACCCTGAGCATGATGTGATTTTGGAAGACTAAAAATACTACTAGAGTGGAACCCCCCATCCTTCCCCAAATGCATGCCCTGTGGGTATGGTGCGTTATATTTGCTTCTATTGAAAAATATCAAGTCTTCCAGTACTTATCAGCTGCATATGTCCTGCATGAAGTGGTGTTTTCTTTCCAGTCTGACAAAGTGTTCTCTGCTGCCACCTCTGTCTAGGTCAGGAACTGTCCAGAGCAGTAGTAAATCCCCATAGAAATCCTCTCCTGCTCTGGACAGTTCCTGACATTGACAGAGGTGGCAGCAGAGAGCACTGTGTCAGACTGGAAAGAAAACACCACTTCCTGCAGGACATACAGCAGCTGATAATAGAAATAAATTACAAATCTCTGGCACTTTTGACACCAGTTGATTTGAAAGAAAAAGAAAAACTTCCCCTTAAAGGGGTTGTGCTAGACTGGAAAAAAAGCTGATATCTTTCAACAACAGCGCCACACCTGTCCATAGGCAATATGTGGTATTGACATTGACATTTCATAAAGTGAAATGGAGCTGCTATACCAGGCAATACCTTTAGACAGGAGTGGCGCTGTGTTTTTCTCTTTGGAAAGGATAGGTAAAGCAGCTCTCTTGAAGTAGCTTTCCTTTCAAGTCAATGTCTGACTCTGACTTTAAGAAGCCTTAGAAAATGACTGGAGATTTAATAAGCCAAGCCAGAAATTCCTCAGAAGGCATCGGTTACATTTCTTTATTTCTTTTAACATACTTTACATATGTTATTCCTCCCCATGGCTGTGGTGGTCTGTGTATTGTATGGGTATAGAATATATGGGGTGCTATATGGAGGAGGGGAGGGGGGGCATGGCACATTGCACAAACCACGTACTGAAATCAATGGAAGCTTAAACAAAAAGCAGGAAAAGCAGATTATATGCAAATTTTGAGAGTTCATTCCCCCCCCCCCCCCCCCGAGTATTTTTTTTTGACAGTGTGAACATACCCTTATCAAGCAGGCTCGGGCAGTATAGATTCCTCTGCCACCATTCTTCTCAATACTATAAATTGATGCAACAATGATGGTAAATTATTTTTCCCTCTTATAACAAAGCCCTCGCTTTTTATCCTTGGTCTCTTTTTTCTTTTTAGTACAGAACGAAAGCCGATTCCTGTTCCCTGAGAAGCGGCGCAGTGACTCATACACTATCATTGTCTCCTCGGACTGCTCGCCGTGAGGAGAATCGTGCTGCTGGTTAGGAAATCATGATACATCTTCTCGTTTCTATAAAGCTCCCGAGCCCCCTCCATGATAGAAGCCGGATGGATCATTCAGCCTCATTGTCTGGGACACGGCGGGAAGGGTCCGCTGTGACCCTGTGAGAGAAGATACTAGTACTGTACAAGGGTCCTCAGCCATACAGACTGCTCCTGCTGGGGGGGGGTCCATTCTAATTACTGATCAAGGGCCCTATGATTATTAGTTATGTCTAAAAAAAATTAGGACTTTGGTTGCTAGGGGCAACAATTACATAATGTTCTAAAAAAAGGAGGAATTTGGTTGCTATGGGCAACAATGACATAATTAGTCGGAACAGTTTTTATGTATGAGACCTGGGTGTGTGGGTGTTTTGCAGTGAAATCAGTAAAGCACCAATCTATGCTTTTTATAAAGAAAAAATGAGGAAGTTATTTGTTACTGCATAAGTGGGCTACACTTAAAGGGGTTATACAGACTTAGAAAAACATGGCCGTTTTATTTCAGAAACAGCGCCTCACCTGTCTTCAGTTTGGGTTCTGCAGCCTAGTTCCATTGATGTGAATGGAGCTGAACTGCAATGCAGCACACAGCCTGAGCACAGGGGTGGTGCTGTTTTTGCAAGAAAGTAGTTGTCTTCTTTTCTAATCCTGTTTATAGGGGTTATCCCAACATATAAAGTTATCCCTATGCATAGGATAGCAGCGGGGATCTGACCGTAGTAAATGCAGTGGTAGGGCCCATGGTCAACCATCACTCTATTCATTATGGCACTTCCAAAAGTTGCCAGACACTAAACTGAGCCATAGACAGTGAATGGAGCAGTGGCCAAGAACACATTCTGACACCATTCACTCATGAATCATAAATCAACTAGAGTCAGAAAGTTATATAGACTTGTAATTTAAAAGTCTTCCAGTACTTATCAGCTGCTGTATTTCCGGCAGGAAGTGGTGTATTCTCTCCAGTCTGACAAAGTGATCTCTGCTGCCACCTCTGTTAGGAACTGTAGCAAATCCCCATAAAATTTTTTTTCCAGCTCTGGACAGTTCCTGACAGGGACAGAGGTGGCAGCAGAGAGCACTATGTCGGACTGGAGAGAATACACCACTTCCTGCTGGACATACAGGAGCTGATAAGTACTGGAAGACTTGATATTTTTAATAGAAATAAATTACAAATCTGTATAACTTTCTGACACCAGTTGATCTGAAAGAATTTGTTTGTCGTCAGAGTTCCCTTTACTTGCAGTAAACTTTTTAAAGGTCACCTGCCCCCACTTTTATGCTGCCTGAACCATGAGTCATGGAGGCGGTCCCCAGTGGCTTCTCTCCATCCTACAAGCCTTTATTGTTCGATCGCTCCTTATACCAAAACTAGGCGAAATCTATCAATCTCGCCTAGTGGGATGTGAAGAAGCTGCAGGGACCTCCCAGATGACTTGTGGTTCAGGCAGCATGAAAGTGATGACAGGTTTCCTTAAAAAAACATATACCGTACTAAGATAAAAGAGATGAGACATAAAATACCATTTTGCTTTGCCCGGCTGGCCCAGTCGGCGACCTCATCTTGTGCTCGTCCGTCAGTAAACACAATGGCCACCCTTGGTACACCCAGGGACCGTCTCCGCGCACCCTGAGCCTCTGAAAAGCTTTTCTCATACATGAGCTTCAGAGCAAGTCCCGTCATGGACCCCTGCCCATGTATTTCATTAGGGACACAGCTTTCTTTATATCCTTGGCGGAGCTGTACTGAGCCATAGTGAACTCTGTGCGGACGTGAGTGGAGTACTGCACCAGTCCTACACGTGCGGCTTTCTGCGACACCTCCAGTGAGTCTATAATCCCATTGACAAACTGCTTAACAAGCTCAAAGTTGTCTTCTCCCAGGCTTTTGGATCCATCGATGACAAACACCAAATCCACTGGTCCTTCTCCACACTCTGAAAACAGACACGCAGTACATATTATTCATCGTTTAGTCATATACTCATCTGGCTAGGAAATTCATTGCATCTTCAGCTGTTTTAGTCGATGCTTGTATTGCCCATAAGATACTAATTCTTGAGCATTTTGTCTCTGCGTTGTGTGGGTTCTCTACTAATTGACAAGTAGATAAATTGGCAAGTGGGTGTGGTCATTTACCTTGTCAACAAGGTGTCTACACAGGCAGTGGTGGTCTTTGGCACCAAGCACCCAAGCGATCGCTTGGGGCCCCCACTCCCCGCTCTTGAGCTCAAGACCGCTGGACAGGGCCGCTGCCCCGCTCGCTGCTGCCATCTGAACTGTAACTATGATCACTCGTAATGAGCGCTCATAGTTACTTGCAGCAGCACTGACAGGGCGGGAGACATTGGCTCCCTTCTTGTCAGTCACTCTTGTGGCAGCTTTGTCCTTGTGGTGCCGGCGCTCCAGTGACATCACTGGAGCATCAGGGCCAGGACAAGGGGAGTGCGGCCTCTTGTGATCGCAGGGAAAACCCTTCCTGCGGCCACAAGAGTGAAGAGAAGAGGAGACGCCCGAACCCAGGTGAGTGTTTGTTTATTGTGTTATATACTATATGGGAGGGGGAGCACACAGGGGTCTGTTTAACTGGGGAGCGCACATCGGGGGTCTATATAAATGGAGGGAGCACACAGGGGGGCTATATAACAGGGGGAGCATGCAGGGGGGCTATAGACTACTGGGGCTTCACAGAGGGGTCTATATACTACTGGGGGCAGCACACAGGGGGTCTATATACTACTTGGGGCAGCAGAATGGGGTCTATATACAACTTGGAGAGCACATAGGAGGTTTATATCCAAGTGGGAGAGCACACAGGGGGGCTATATACTACTGGGGGAGCACACAGGTGTCTATATACTACTGGTAGGGCACACAGGGGGTCTATATACTACTGGGGAACCACACAGGGGGTTTATATACTACTGATGGAGCACACAGGGGTCTATATCCAAGTGGGAGAGCATACAGGGGGGCTAAATACCCCTGAGGGAGCACACAGGGGGCCTATATACAGTGGGGGAGCACACAGGGGGTATATACAACTGGGGGCAGCACACAGGGGGTCTATATACAACTGGGACAGCACACAGGAGGTCTATATACTTCTGGGGGAGCACACGGGGGGCTATATATAACTGGGGAACACACAGGGGTCTATATACTACTGGGGGAAGCAAACAAGGGGTATATACTACTGGTGGCAGGACACAAGGGGTATATACTATTGGGGGCAGCACACAAGGAGTATATATTACTGACAGTAGCGCACAAGGGGTATATACTACTGGGGCAACACACAGCGTCTATTGTTTTGGAACGCGTGTTGAGGGGGGGGCCCCAGACATAACCTCGCTTGGGGCCCCAGAAATGCCAAGACCGCCCCTGTACACAGGCTGGCACGAAGGAGTTAATAACAACCTTGGTGGTTTAGAGCATGGGTCTCCAAACTGCGTCCCTGCAGCTGTTGCAATACTACATTTCCCATCATGCCTTGACAGCAAAATCCAAAGCTTTAGCGGTCCAGGCATGAGGGGAATTGTGGTTTTTGCAACAGCTGGACGGCCGCAGTTTGGAGACCTATGGTCTCTAGGTTAGGGCAATGAAGGAGTTGATAACATCCCTGGTGGTCTAGGGCAGTGAAGGGGTTAATAACATCCCTGGTGGTCTAGGTTAGGGCAATGAAGGAGTTAATAACATCCCTGGTGTCTAGGGCAGTGAAGGAGTTTAATAACATCCCTGGTGGTCTAGGGTAGTAAAGGCGTTAATAACATCCCTGGTGGTCTAGGGCAGTGAAGGGGTTATAACATCCCTGGTGGTCTAAGTTAGGGCAATGAAGGAGTTTATAACCCTGGTGATCCAGGTCAGCAAAAGAGTTAAGAGGAAACCGGTCACGTCCGTGATGGATTGTGAACCAGCCCCAGTATTTTATAATCTTTAAAGGTCTTAGATGGGTGGCAATTGCCACCACGCACCTGGTAACTAAGCACTGGGCGGAGCATGTAGCTGCTCTGCCTCCCACACACTTTTCAGCCACTCACTCTTAGTGAAGGAATTAATATCCCTGGTGGGATAGAGAAAATGGTGTAATCACTGGTTGACTATGGCAGTTTATAACATCCTGTGGTCCAGGGCAGTGAAGGAGTTAATACCATGCCATGTGGTGTAGCACAGTTAATAACATCCCTGGTAGTCTAGTGCAGTGAAGGAGTTAATACTATCCCTGGTGGTATAGGGCAGTGAAGGAGTTAATAACAATATCCCTGGTGGTCAGGGCAGTGAAGGAGTTAATTAATCTCTGGTGGTCTAGGGCCTGTATACTAGTCAACTACCTGCACTGAAGGCTGAAGACCAGTCTGAATTAGGCCCCATCGCAGCTATATGTCTGCACTTGACTTTATCCAGTCATGTGACCTGAGCATCTTATGATGTTTTAGATATTTTCTCTAGACTGACCCATACTTTCTTGGGTGATTCGGTAACTTACACATGGAATAAAGTCTTTCTCAAGAGTTTCATTGTCAGTTATGAATTGTTGTCCTAGATAAGCCCTGCACACAGTCCAATGCTGAGGGTGTAAACTGTAATACCAGCTTTGACCACCAGATAGAGCTGTTAAGACACTAAAAGAATTTTTTTTTGTATTTTTTCCCCCATAGATTGGTTTTAGAAACCCTCCACAGTTCTGCACCTGGAAGTCCTAAAAATCAGCAAGAATCCATATAAACAGCACAGGGCTGGGACATGCTACAGTATAAGGGGTCTATGGGGTGTGGATGCCCGAGTTTGAATTATAGTTATGAATTATACATTTTATATTAATGACCTCCCTATAGAGTTTGTCAGCTCCCAGGTAGCATACAGTGCAGCGTATAGTTATATCTGGTTGGTTTGGAAGCTTATTGTGGCTTCAGATTCAGCCCATTCTATCCCTTCTTCCCTCGGCAGCACACGTCCTATATCGCCACTGTCACTCCTCTATTGAAGCTTCTCCTGTCAGGATTGTATTTTCTCCCCCACTAACTCTCAGTGACTGTAGATGTGTTACTTACAGCTCCTGGGCATGGTGCGAAATCTGTAACAGTGCAAATCACCCACCAAGTAGTCACATAGTCAGGTTTTAGCACCAAGAACTGAACTGAATCCTGGCAGGATAGAAAGAAAGATGTACATGCAGGTCCCAGGCTGTGCCTAGCCAATGGCAGTATACAGGAAGAGTCCTGGCACTCATTGAAGCTGAGGATGTGCGGTAGGTTTATTTCACATAGTAACAGACATGAGCAGGATGCGCATCGGCAATACTGTGATTAATATAGAAACAGAAAAAGACCGAAGAAAAAGACCACCTGGTCCATCTAGTCTGCCCTTTATTATTATTATCTTAGGATAGATCAGGGCCGGCATCAGCACAGGGCTTACTCGGGCAAGTGTCAGGAACCCACAGCGCCTCTAGGGGCCCAGAGAGGGGGAGGGGCCTGGTATTCTAATATTCCATGTAATACAGGGTGAGGGGCTGAACATCAGAAGACACAGGAGGCCGAGCAGGTCCTGCACAGAGAGAGAAAAGGGTAAAGGACCTGATCACATGACCTGAAAGTCTTCAACCTTCAGGGTGGAGAGCAGCCCGACAGCGAGGAAGGCGGAGTGCTGTGTGTCAGTGTCTGAGTGTGTCAGTCAGTCATTCAGTGTTAGTCAGTGTCTGTGTCAATAGAGTGTGTTTGTGTATGTTAGTGGTGTCTCAAGTGATTGTGCATACTGTGTGGGTGTTGGGTGCATAGTGGATGGATGAGGGGCCGCAAAATCCTGGAGCCGGCCCTGGGTAGATACAGGGGCGGCTGGGCCGGGGGGCAGGGGGGCATATGCCCCCCGGGCCGGTCTTCCCCCAGCTGTCAGGGCCGCATGGCTGCTGACAGCTGGCTGGAGTCCTCAGTACCTCCCCTGCTTACAGCCCCGGCCCTCTTCAGTCATATGTACCTGTGGCTGTGGTGGATCCGGACTGTGATGGAAGCGGCCGCCGAAGCCCCGCCCCCATGCCGGTAAGCCCCGCCCCCTGTATGGCCACTATGCTTTCTATAAGCCTAAGAGGCTTATGGTAAAAAGCAAACTGCTGTAGGCAGTATCTTCCTCCGGCCACCAGAGGCCGCTCTCTCCTCCCAGCTGGTTCTTCTGCAACTGGGCTAGAAGAGCCTGAAGACAGAGAAGATGGTGTCTGCAGCAAGCAAGGTACCTACACAGCAGGAGATCTACACAGCAGGCCATAGGGCAGGGGGAGGGAACCAAGGCCCTCCAGCTGCTTCAAAACTACAACTCCCATCATAGCTGGAGAGTGATAGGCTGTCCATGGATGATGGGAGTTGTAGTTTTGCAACAGCTGAAGAGCCAAGGTTCCCCCTCCCTGACATAGAGGATACATATATACAGGAGACCTACACAGGAGGATACATATATACAGGAGACCTACACAGGAGGATACATATATACAGGAGGAGACATACAAAGGGGTACATAGAGCATACATATATACAGGAGGAAGCATATATACAGGGGTACATAGAGGATACATATATACAGGAGGAGGCATATATACAGGGGTACATAGAGGATACATTATATACAAGAGGAGACATACTGAGGAGTATATAGAGGATACATATATACAGGGGGAGACATACAGAGGGGTACATAGAGGATACATATATACAGGAGGAGACATATATACAGGGGTACATAGAGGATACATATATACAGGAGGATACATCTATACAGGGGTACATATAGGATACATATATACAGGAGGAGACATATACAGGGGTACATAGAGAAAAAGAAATGGTGTGGAGACAGCATCCATCCAGTGAAAAAATATTTTTACTTTATTTTAAGCCATTGCATATAAAAAGATTACCGACGTTTCGGCTCTAACACTTGAGAAAGGCTCAGGAGTGTTAGAGCCGAAACGTCGGTAATCTTTTTATATGCAATGGCTTAAAATAAAGTAAAAATTTTTTTTTTCACTGGATGGATGCTGTCTCCACACCATTTCTTTTTCGCTATTGAGTATCAGGTGTGGGCCCACCTGACGGAGACTGTGCATCCCTGGGAGGTTCCGCTGTTCCAACCTTGGACTTTACCAGGGGTACATAGAGGATACATATATACAGGAGGAGACATATATACAGGAGGAGACATACAGAGGATACATATATACAGGAGGAGACATATATACAGGGGTACATAGAGGATACATATATACAGGAGGAGACATACAGAGGATACATATATACAGGAGGAGACATATATACAGGGGTACATAGAGGATACATATATACAGGAGGAGACATATATACAGGAGGAGACATACAGAGGATACATATATACAGGAGGAGACATATATACAGGGGTACATATAGGATATGTATATACAGGAGGAGACATACAGAGGGGTACATAGAGGATACATATATACAGGAGGAGACATACAGAGGGGTACATAGAGGATACATATATACAGGAGGAGACATACAGAGGATACATATATACAGGAGGAGACATATATACAGGGGTACATAGAGGATACATATATACAGGAGGAGACATACAGAGGATACATATATACAGGAGGAGACATATATACAGGGGTACATAGAGGATACATATATACAGGAGGAGACTTATATACAGGAGGAGACATACAGAGGATACATATATACAGGAGGAGACATATATACAGGGGTACATAGAGGATACATACATACAGGAGGAGACATACAGAGGATACATATATACAGGAGGAGACATATATACAGGAGGGAGACATACAGAGGATACATATATACAGGAGGAGACATATATACAGGGGTACATAGAGGATACATACATACAGGAGGAGACATACAGAGGATACATATATACAGGAGGAGACATATACAGGGGTACATAGAGGATACATACATACAGGAGGAGACATATATACAGGAGGAGACATACAGAGGATACATATATACAGGAGGAGACATATATACAGGGGTGCATAGAGGATACATACATACAGAGGAGTTAGGGCTGGGCGATTAATCAAATTAATTTGCCCAGAAGGTTAGAATCAATTTCGATTAAAACCGTAAATTCAATTTTCACAAAAAATCATTGCAGGTGGAGCAGCGTAGAGTGACGGGTTGGCGGCCGGGCAAGAGGTGCAGGTCAAGCAGTCGGCGCGGAGGTGAGGTGCATGGCGGGCGGCGGTGCGTGGAGTGTCGGGCCGGAGGTGAGGTGCAGGGCGGTCGGCAGTCCGCCTAACAGAGCCGCGACTGACCTACCCCAGCTATACATATCACGTCCTGCTCCCCTCCCGGCCACACGTGCAGGTCCCCGGTCTCTGGAGGAGGCTGCAGGGACTGTAGTGGTGATAACGTTGCTTCGGGTCCTGGAGCTGAACAGCGGGATCTGCATCCCCGATCCCGCTGTACAGCTCCAGTAATGGCAGTGACGCTATCACCTCTACAGTCCCTGTGGCCTGCTTCAGAGACCGGGGACCTGCACGTGTGGCCGGTAGGGGAACCTGTGTGCCGGGGTGAGAGGAGGAGGGATATGTGCACTCCTGCCCCAATCACCCCCAGCTGCCCAATCCCTCTAGAGTCACCCCCAGTCTGCCTCAGTCCCCCTCTGTCACCCCCAGCTGCCCCAGTCCCCCTAGAGTCACCCCCAGTCCCCCTCAGTCATCCACAGTCTGCCCAGTCCCCCTCAGTCACCCCAGTCTGCCCCAGTCCCTCTCAGTCATCCACAGTCTGCCCAGTCCCCCCTCAGTCGCCCAAGTCTGCCCCAGTCCCCCTTCAGTCACCCCCAGTCTGCCCTAGTCCTCATTCAGTCAACTCCAACTGCCCCAGTCCCGCTTAAGTCAACCCCAGTTTGCCCCAGTCCCCCTCAGTCACCCCCAGCTGCCCCACTCACTCCCCAGTTTGCCCCGTACACCCCCAGCTCTCCCAGTCATCCCCAGCTGCCCCAGTTTCCCCCAGTATGCCCCTATCACCTCTCATCTATACCTTTATTCCTACTACACCCCTCATCTTTACCTGTACTACTACAGCCCACATCTATACCTGTACTACTAATCCCCCTCATCAGTATTACTAATACCCCCCATATCTATACCTGTACTACCTCACCCCTCATCTTTACCTGTACTACTACACCCATTATCCACTATACCTCCACTACTACACTCTACCTAGATGGAGGCACCATGTGTCCCGCTACCCCCCCCCCCTCGCTTATCCCGGAAATGCCCTCGCCTGCATGTGTCCCTGCTACATAGAGGATACATATATACAGGAGGGCATAGAGGATACATATATACAGGAGTACATAGTGGATACATATATACAGCAGTAAATAGAGGATACATGTATACAGCAGTACATAGAGGATACATATATACAGGGGGAGGCATATATACAGCAGTACATAGAGTATACATATATATACAGGAGGACATAGAGGAGGCATATATACAGGAGGACATAGAGGATACATATATACAGCAGTACATAGAGGAGACGTATATACAGAAGTATATAGATGATACATATATACAAGAGGAGACCTACACAGGAGTACATAGAGGAGACATATATACAGAAGTACATCGAGTGATATAAACTATTGTAAAAATACAGTAACCCCAGCTTTCCCAGCATCTTGCGTAGTAGTCAGTATAATGAGGGTCAGGCAGCTTTCCCAGCATCTTGTATTTGTAGTCAGTATAATGGAGGTCACCCAGCTTTCCCACCATCTTATCCTCAGTATAATGGAGGTCACCCAGCTTTCCCACCATCTTATACTCAGTATGATGGAGGTCACCCAGCTTTCCCACCATCTTATACTCAGTATGATGGAGGTCACCCAGCTTTCCCACCATCTTATACTCAGTATGATGGAGGTCACCCAGCCTTCCAGCATCTTGTACACAGTTTTATGGGGGTCACCAGCTTTTCCACCATCTTATACTTAGTATGATGGAGGTCACCCAGCTTTCCAGCATCTTGTACACAGTATTATGGGGGTCACCAGCTTTTCCACCATCTTATACTCAGTAGGATGGAGGTCACCCAGCTTTCCCAGCATCTTATACTAAATATGATGGAGGTCACACAGCTTTCCCAGTATCTTGTAGTCAGTATGATGGAGGTTACCCAGCTTTCCCACCATCTTATACTCAGTATGACGGGGGTCACCCAGCTTTCCCACTATCCTATACTCAGTATAATGGAGGTCACCCAGCTTTCACAGCATCTTATACTTAGTATCATGGAGGTCACCCAGCTTTCCCAGCATCTTATAATCAGTATGATGGAGGTCACCCAGCTTTCCAGCATCTTATACTCAGTATGATAGAGGTCACCCAGCCTTCCCACCATCCTATACTCAGTATAATGGAGGTCACCCAGCTTTCACAGCATCTTATACTTAGTATCATGGAGTTCACCCAGCTTTCCCAGCATCTTATACTCAGTATGATGGAGGTCACCCAGCTTTCCAGCATCTTGTACTCAGTATGATAGAGGTCACCCAGCTTTCCTAGCATCTGTCTATGGGACCGTTCTGTGTCATCACTGAGCCGCCCCATAGACTTATACAGGAAAGTGAGTTCTGACCCTTTCACAGGGCACAGTAGGATATTTGGTCACAAATGACTGGAAGGACCGAAGATGTTATAGGTAAGAGGTAAGAGGCCAGAGTGGTCCTTTAAGGATGGGCTGCCAGCCTGCTACTCATGGGCCAGTGCTGTGTACTTGCCCCCCGGGCTAAAATTTTCCAGCCAGCCCCTGGGTAGATATATATTTATCCCAGGCAGGTTTATATTTAGTTACTGTAGATTTACCTACCACATCTGCTGTTAGTTTGTTCCAAGCATCTACTACTCTTTCAGTAATGTAATATTTTCTCACGTTGCTTCTAATCTTTCCCCCAATAACCTCAGATTACAGATAGAGATACAAGCAGTTGAGAAACACGCGTCCTGCTCATATATATTATAATGTGAAACAAACCTTTCAAGCATCTTCAACCTCTGCTGTGGGTTCTTCTATATAATGAAATGGTCAGGTTACTAGGATACTAGGTCAGTAGGTCTGATAATGCAATCCGTCTTTACTATAGAAGCTTATATTACAGTGCATTTTAATACCCATAGACAAACCACGTACGACAAATCTGTCTCGCTATTTATTCAGTAGCGGCTATGGGCCGACCTCTCTGTAATCTCCATCCCCATAGGTTTGTACTGCAGGCCTAGTTTTATCTAATCATATAGAATCCTGGGAGCTGCGGAGATTTAAGCCGGACACAAAAACAGATTATGCATCTGAAATTTCTCACCAACTGTTCCCGTCTGATTCGTATTGTTTGTGGCGGCAGATTTACTTGTACAGACAAATCCTATTGTGCAATTTGTGGTTAATCAGTTTTCCTGCCTTAACTCCTTCTGTTTTATATGAGACGCTAATGACACACAATGAGGCTGCAGCCTAAAAAGCACAAAACTAATGAATATTAACTTACTGGTTTGTCACCCAACATAACCCTACCGTGTCTTTTTCTATCCTACACATTAGTTTCCATTCTTATATAGTCATGTATATACACTTAAAGGGCTTATCCAGGATTAGTAAAAGCATAACTACCTTTTTGCAAAAACAGCGCCACCCCTGTTGTCAGGTTGTGTGTGGTATTACATTTCAGCTCTATTCACTTCAATAGAACTGATCTGCACAACCCACACCCAAACTGAGGACAAGAGCGGTGCTGTTTCTGAAGGAAAGCAGCCATGTTTTTCTAAGCCTGGATAAACCCATTAATCTTTATTATATATGGGGACCAAACCTTACAAAACACATACATTTACATTTGAAAATTTTTATTTATATCATGTTCATAGAAAGCCTCTTTTCCTCTGCTGATTGAAACTCTTCATTGTGCTAATCCTCCTCCTATTTCTCCTGTACATATATGAATACTTTGACAACTGGGTGTTGCCAGTTAGGGGCGTGTCCTTACACACACTGACACTGTCCAATCAGCGCTGGCAGTTCCAGAATGGTAACACCCTGTTGTAAATTTATAATAAGGTAGTAATATTCTGAAAGGAGAACAGCAGAAAGGCACAATGTAGAATGCTCCAGAATTGTTACATCACAGAGAATATAAGTATTAAAACAGAGGTGACAAGTTCTTTGAAGATTTATATATATATATATATATATATATATATATATATCCCTCCTTTTGAGTAATACTCACTTTTACATTTTTTGCCATCATCCGCCAATATGTATCCTTCAAAGCATTTGCAGATATATGAATCCTCATTATTTACACAGAGATGCTCACATCCGTGCTCACTGGTTTTGCAGGAGTCTTTACCTGTGAATAGAAGGATATGTAGTTACCAAAAAAGCAGCAGGATTGGGTCTAATGTGGTGATTTGGTTTAGAAAATCATGTGTTAAAATACTGGAGTTATGATTTATTTGTGCACTATGCAATACTTCATTTCCCCTGTGGGGGCGCTGTGTGGGAATTGAACACCTGAGCATACATCATTCTCAGTAAATCCAGCAAAGCAGACGCAGGGCAGAATTTCAACTAAGAGTGGCATTTCATGTGAAGTTTCCCCTTACTGTCAGGTTACTTCAAAGATTCCGCCAGAGTATTCCTTTACCAATGAAGGACATGCTGTTAAGTTATGCAAATCAAGGAAGTAGCAGATATTCATAGAGAGGAGTCAGCCCTTGTGGGTTCAATGGCGCATGTATTCCACCAGTTGTACAGTTGTGTCTAATAATTTTTGAGCCTGATGAAGGGCACAACCTGCTCGTAACGCCACATATTCATTCATCATTATTGTGGCGCAGTCTTTGATCCAGCACACGGATAGCTTAAAAGCACATTTATGGTGTACCGATGATTGTCTTCTATCTGTACTTCTATTGTGTGGTCTGTGGTGAACCACAAGAATCTGGCTCCAATCACTTATCTCTATGAGAGTTCTGTCTGACAATTCTAGACTGGAGATACAACTGCAGGGAGAAAGGCTAGACTATGGACATGCAGTTATATTTGCTTCTACATGTGCACCAAGAAAGCATCCATTCTAGAGATGAACACAACTGGAGCATGCTCGAGTCAGATCGTTCAGCATTTGATTACCAGTGGCTAAAGAAGTTGGATGCAGGGAGTCCAGGAAACAATGGACACATGGCATACATGAATCCTGTTGAAAACCTTAATTCTTAACCTACTTTTGAGTATTACTCACTTTTACATTTTTTTCCATCATCCGCCAAGATGTAGCCTTCAAAACATTTGCAGATATATGAATTCTCATTATTTACACAGAGATGCTCACATCCGTGCTCACTGGTTTTGCAGAAATCTTTACCTGTGAATAGAAGGATATGTAGTTACCAAAACAGGTATCAATATACAGGAAAGTCACGACTGGGTCTAATGTGGTGGTTTCATATAGAAAGCCCAGTTTCCTGGAGGACTATAACAAATTATCATACACTTTTAGCCATAAAGTTGTGCAAATGGAGGAAATAGCAGGTATTTATAGAGAGGACGCCATACTTGAGAGTTAATTTATTCTACCAGTTGAGTAAGCCTAAAGACAGGCATAACCTGTTCGTAACGCCACAAATTTAGTCTTCATTATTGCGGTACAGTCTTTGATCTAGCACACATCTGGATTCAGTTGTGGTGTGCTGATGATTCCTTCCTATCTGTACTTCTATTGTGTGGTCTGTGGTGAAACACAAGAATCTAACACCCCCCCCCCAATCACTTATCTCTATGAGAATGGTAGCCGACATTCTTAGACTGGAGATATAACTGCAAGGTGAAAGGCTAGGGACATTCAGTTATGTTTGCTTCTACATGTGCACCAAGAAAGCATCTATTACCATTGCTCTTCTACTTCTCACAGGTATCAGATATTTCCATTCCCTGGCTAGGAGGCAACCTATTAACATAGTAAGAGGCCAGTCCAGTGAAGCCTTGCCATACCGTGTCTGTACATTCAGCATTACAGAGTTGTCTTTTTACTTTGCAGATGACGCAGATGCAGCGGACTACATCATTACCATACAGCAAAATCTTTCCTTTCCAGTCTGACACAGTGCTCTCTGCTGCCACCTCTGTCCATGCCAGGAACTGTCCAGAGCAGGAGAGGTTTTCTATTGGGATTTGCTACTCTGGACAGTTCCTGTCAGGGACAGAGGTGGCAGCAGAGAGCACTGTGTCAGACAGGAAAGAATACACCACTTCCTGAAGTCATTTATAAATCTGTATGACTTTCTGACACCAGTTAATTTAGAAAAAAAATATTCTGCATAGTATCCCTTTAACTGGAAGTTGACCCCTGTGCATAAATCATGCAGGATATGCAGAGTCCCTTTAAATAGGATACAATTCTACATTGCTGAAAACTCTATAGAGAAGTATCCAGGCTTACTGGGGGTTCTGTACTAATCTGTTTGTTACAAAGCACATAAAGCGTTGACCGATATATGACGATTTTCCTTCCGCGTCTCTTTGTTCCACCACATTACTTAGCTTCTAGTATAATTTTAATGGGCTTTATACACATCAAAATGACACAGTCTGCACTGAAGTCTCCTCATTATAATGCTTACTGTTAGATACCATTGATGTTGAACTTAGCAGAAATATGGAAGGAAAAAAAAACATGCTAATGAATAGGCGTTCAAAGTTCTGCATATTAAGTTGCACATAAAACCAGAAAGAAGATGTAATGGACCTTGAAATCTGTCCTATGGTCACTTACAAAATGTAGACTCTGTAAGCCGCAATCTGGAGAGTGGGGTACAGAGTGTAAGCGGTTACCACTAGGAAATAGTTACAGATTGGCAGCAGTGGCACTGGTCAGGAGTCAAAGGTTATTACCAGGAGAGCAGAGAGAATGTGCCCATGGGAGGGAGGAGGCCTGCATTCTGCGCCTCCATGATGCCAGGCCAAAGGTTGAGACCAGAGTATAGTCAGGAACACACTAGAGGTCAGGAGTAACATTACAGGTACAGTCATAGGGGGGCATTAATTAAAGCCCCGTCCCCTTTTCCCGGACTGATTTACTAAGAGGCTCATGCCAGCCGATCCCGCTTATGGCGCAGGTATTCCTAGACAAATCTACACCTGCTCGGGAGCACACGAAAATTTGGTGCAGGGGAAGGCTACTCCTCCTCCCCGTCTTGCCACACACCCCTACCCATTCATCAGCCAAGTTGGGGGATATAGCTGGTGTATGCCATGGAAAAGGGGTGAAACTGCCCCTTTTCTATGGCGTACTCTAGGGGCGCACATTGATAAATGTCCCCCATAGTGTCTAAGTGTCAAGACAGGAATAACCTAGAGTCAGGACCAGGAGTAGTACCACAAGTACCATTTATAAATCAAGAAATATTAACTTAGAGAAAAGATGGGGACCAATATCCGAGATCAAAACAGATATCCCACTACGGTGTCAACTTTTGCCAACCAGAAAGGTCTGGTTCTTCTTCCTTCGTCCGTATCTGACACTCAGGACAATATCCCTTCCCTTTTTTTTTTTTTACTAACAATGTAGTTCCTTAGGAGAGGTAGTGTTCTGTAAAAAGTGTTGGACTGGGGTATCTGGGGCCCACCAATGAAGAACCAATGAGAAACGACATGTCGGTCAGTGTTTGTGCAGGTTCTAAAGCTGGAGGCCCACCGGACTGCCTGTACAAGTCCTTACAACCTGTAGCAAAAGAGATCAAGTAACACTAGATCCACTCTCTCCAGGGGTCCCATAGCAGCCGTGTGGTCTGTCTCTTTGGTACGTTCCCCCTTGGTAACCATTACAGTCATATTTCAAGAATTCTCTACTAACCACCAGCAAGAACCCAGACGAGGTAACGTATGACCTTCTAGGATTACTCCAAAACTTGCCGTGAATTTTTGTGGTAGTGTTTTAACCTCTGATGCTCTCTGCCAAGAGGCTACAACTGATGATGTCAACATCTGAGCTGCTCCAAAGGGTCTGTGCACGTAAAGACTTAACATAGAGCAAACACTGCAATTATTTATTGGCATCTGGACTGCGGTTTGTCTAGAACGGAATAAGAGGCTCTTACTCTGACAGGACTTCTTATCATCCCGAAGAAAATATCCTTCGAAGCACTGACACTCGTAGGAGCCTTCTGCATTAACACACAAGTGCTCACAGCCGTGCTCATTCACAGCGCAGTGGTCGATAGCTGAAACGATAAGATGCAATTGCTGGGTATTAGATTGATCAAGTCAGCAGCCAAGTTTTCTCACCAAATGTGGAACGTTTCAGCAGTAACGTAATGCCTTCGTCTTCCTTGCCGAAACGTTGCATCATTGTTGGGTGAGAATTAGAGGAGGTAGAAGCTGTGCTTGTAAAGGAGAATATGGCATCCAGGTGAACATGGCAAAAAAAAAACCACAAGACAAGTTTCTAGCCATATGGTCTCCCTGGGCCAGTTATGGGGATTTTCATGAGCCTGTACGCACTGCACAGTCTGCACCCATAACACGCACGGGCACAGGGGCGTGTGCCTTTTGGTGAATCCGGCTGGGAAAAGGGGGATGGGGCATAAGTTAAGACCCGTGTGCGACAACGCCGATAAATCCCCCTTAGTGTTTTTTTTTTTGTAAACAATCATGATTACTTGGAGATGCTTATTATTGGGCTGTTATCTCATACTTTTATTCTATGAACTCTTTGTATGAAAACGTCTGTACAGCTTTGGAAAATTTCAATAAAATATGTTAAAAAAAAACAACAAAAAACTAAAACACAACTTTTTGACCAAAACATATTGAATGCAAGAATAAAAACAACTCTGCTCCATATGACGGCAAAGTCATAAAGTTTTACCATATGGACCCATAGAAGTTCAGCCAGCTGGTTGGTTTGTAGTGTTAGGCACTAGATGAGGTTGCAGTAAGTGAGTGGATGAGCAAAGGTGGCCATACATACTAAATAGCTATTGGCCGAACATTTGTCTAATAATCCCTATATAGATGACTGTTCAGCATGGTCTAAACTTCATGTGTTCATATGTTGCCACTGTGATGCTTAAACAGAATAATTATGTTATCATTGTCTCACCCCATTCTTTGCTCATGGCGACAACACTATAACAGTATCATAAAACTATGCTCAGGGTATAATAGGAGATCTTCTTACCTCTACAAGTCTTCTGATCATCCGTCAATACAAACCCTTCACGGCACTGGCACTTATATGAGTCTTCTGTGTTTGTGCAGATATGCTGGCAGCCGTGGTTAGACTCCGAGCAATGATCCACTTCTAATAAGAAATACAGATGAAAAGGACACGTTATAATATAGTTGTGCAATGTATTATTTTGTATTGTATAAATTATTAGTTGGTATTGGACACAAGAGAATTATTCGTTTTTGACCGATATTGAGGAGGAAGCGAGCACCGACTTTTCAGGTTAGAGCTCGTTTCCTTTTTGTTCCCCACTCGCTGTCTGTGCGTGTAATAGTGGGGGTCCGTGGGAGGAGATTGTCATTGTTTTGATCGGTCATGTTTAAAAACGACGATCAGCCGACATTTTGCATGTCAGCTGATCGTTGCCTCTTAACATGACCTATTACACCAAACAATTATTGTCCGGAACGGCTGGTAATTGGCAAAGTATGGCCAATAATTGTTTGGTGTAATATGGCCCTAAGGGCCCTATAATAGCGATAATCATCTCAATCGACCGATTGGGCAAAGGCAGCATGGACATTGCTAACGATGTCTGTGCAGCCTCTGCTAAATGATTATCGGTCCAGTAAATCAGCGCCGATCTAGCAGATCAGCAATGGTTTACAATATTGATCGGGCCGTCATAGCTGTATTCATAGTTGTACAGTAATTGTTCTGTTTTCAATAAATGTATATATATATATATATATATATATATATATATATATATATAAAAGCCCAAGCTGAACTTCTGCTCCAGGACCCATGAGCCTTCAGCTACACTCACTATAAAACACCATCACACCTCTTACTATCCACCCAGGAGACAGCGCTGAGAAGCAACGACAACCTCTGCCCCACTGTTACTACACCACTGCGGATACATATATATATTGGAACGTTTCCACCCATGGTTTGCATAACCTCACTATACATAGAATGACGACTTTTTTTCCATGCCGTTTTCCTTTGTTGAAATTCCATGTGGAACAACATAACTCATCATATGATTTTCCACAAGAGCAGAACCAAGGCTCAACTCTCTATGGGACCTGGATGCTGAGGTCACTTCTGGGACAATTAACCTGCCGTATTAATCAGCGGCTCCATCAAGGCGAGTTACGTGTATTAGACATCATACATGGCTGTGGTGGGGTCCGCCCATCATTACCATGTAACTCTAGAGGAGCCGGTGGACCAGAGTCCCTGATTTCACCTAGTTATATTATTGCTGACACCTGACAAAGAAATAATGGGGGAACAATGATAATTCCGTACAATGGAAGATCAGGACCATATCTTATAAAAATGCACCCGCTGATGTTTCCCGTAATCCTTACTACATAAATGCTGTATGCCTGGCAGACAGGCTTATGTTGTAAAGGGTCACTACCTATAAAGTACTGTAGACTATTGGAAATTTTATGTAAACCAATTGCAATGAAAGACTATAAGAGTTATGGGGTCAGGCCCTCACCAGGAGTCGAATTGATGCACTGTATAGTAAGACTAATGGTATTTCTATCATTTGATCTAACACTGCCTACATTTGACCTAATATTCTAAGATCTCTTGAACCCCAAGTAAAACAATAGAATTTTGATATTCTTTATTACTTGGATCTGACCCTTGCTGGTTGTAAGAATTATAAGCAGCATCAGCCAAGTGTCCATCTATACAAAACACATGCAGGCCCACTATCTTAAAGGGATACTTTCATCTCAGCACGTCGATCACTGAATATCCAACTGCTGGGACCCCATCCATCCTAAGAATGGGATCACCCTGCAATGAATGAACCACTGAACTTGCCTAAGCGGCCAGTGTTTCATTATTCTCTATGGGGACAAACTTTTCTATTAACCATTAACCCCTTCAAGACCAAGCCTATTTGCACCTTAATGACCAGGCTCATTTTTCTAAATCTGACCTGTCTCACTTTATGCGCTTATAGCTCAGTGATGCTTTAACGTATGCTAGCGATTCTGATATCAGCAAATTACCACATTTTCGTGAAAGTTTTCAAAACTGATTTTTTTAGGGACTTTTTTAAGTTAATTTAGGAGGCTTGTATACTGGAAACCCCCATAAGTGACCCCATTTTGGAAACTCCACACCTTAAAGAATTAATCTAGGGGTATAATGAGCATTTTAACCCTACAGGGGCTGGAGGAAAGTATTCACCAGGTTCACACTACGTATATTTCAGTCAGTATTGTGGTCCTCATGTTGCAACCAAAACCAGGAGTGAATTGAAAACACAGAAAGGATCTGTTCACACAATGTTGAAATTGAGTGCATGGCCGCCATTTAATGGCAAATATTTGCTGTTATTTTAAAACAACGGCTGTTGTATTGAAATAATGGCAGTTATTTACTGTTATATGGCGGCCATCCACTCAGTTTCAACATTGTGTGGACAGAGGCTTTCTGTGTTTTCAATCCACTCCTGGTTATGGTTGCAATGTGAGGACCACAATACTGACTGAAATATACGTAGTGTGAACCCAGACCTTAAGCCGTAAAAAAATGACAAATTAAAATTTTCCAATAATATATACGTTTAGATTAAAGTTTCTCATTTTCAAAAGGAACATGAGAGAAAAAGCACCCCAAAATTTGTAACGCAGGTTCTCTTGAGTACTACGGTACCCCATATGTGGGCGTAAACCACTGTATGGGCACACAGGAGGGCTCAGAAGGAAGGGAGCGCCAATTAGCTTTTCCATTGCAGATTTTGCTGAAGAAGTTTCCGAGCGCCAGGTGTGTTTGCAGTGCCCCTGTAGTGTCAGCAGAGAGAAAACCCCCCCATAAGTCACCCCATTTTGGAAAGTGCACCCCTCAAAGAATTCATCTTTGGGTACGATGAGCATTTTGACCCCACAGGTGTTGGAGGAAAGTATTCAAAATTAGACAGTAAAAATGAAAAACTCGAATTTTTTCAATACTATGTTCGTTTAGTTTGAAATTTCTCAATTTCACGAGGAACAAGAGAAAAAAAGTACCCCAAAATTTGTAACGCAGGTTCTCCTGAGTAAAAAGGTACCCCATATGTGGGCATAAACCACTGCATGGGCACACAGCGGGGCTCAGAAGGAAAGAACGGCCAATTCGCTTTTTCAATGCAGATTTTGCTGAAGAAGTTTCTGAGCGCCAGGTGCGTTTGCAGTGCCCCTGTAGTGCCAGCGGAGTAAAATCTCGCCACAAGTCACCCCATTTTGGAAAGTACACCCCTCAGAGAATTCATTTTGGGGTGTGGTGAGCATTTTGACCCCACAGGTATTAGAGGAAAGTATTCAAAAATAGACAGTAAAAATGAAAAACTCGAATTTTTCCAATAATATGTTCCTTTAGTTTGAAATTTCTCAATTTTAAAAGGAACAGGAGAGAAAATTCCCCCCAAAATCTGTAACACAGGTTCTCCTGAGTAGAACGGTACCCCATATGTGGGCATAAACCACTGTATGGGCACACAGCAGGGCTCAGAAGGGAAGGTTATTAGAATAGCACAGTTACTAAAATAAAAAAAAATAAAAAAGAGATTACAGGTAATCTGGAGGTGGTTACGGGCAACCTGGGGTGGTTCCGGGTAATCTGGAGGTGGTTACGGGCAACCTGGGGTCGTTATGGGTAATCTGGGGTGGATACAGTCAACATGGGGTGGTCACGGGCAACCTGCTGTGGTTACGGCAACCTGGGGTGGTTAGAGGCAACCTGGGGTGGTTAGAGGCAACCTGGAGTGGTTACGGGCAACGTGGGGTGGATACGGACAACCTGCTGTGGTTACAGACAATCTAGGGTGGTTACAGGCAACCTGCTGTGGTTACAGGAAACATGGGGTGGTTACGGGCAACGTGGGGTGGTTACGGACAATCTAGGGTGGTTACGGACAATCTGGGGTGGTTACGGATAAACTGAAGTGCTTATAGGTAATCTGAGGTGGGTACCTGTAATCTGGTGTGGTTACGGGCAATCTGGAGGGGGTCATTGGCAATTTGGGGTGGTTAGAGGCAACGTGCGGTGGTCAGAGGCAAGGTGCGGTGGTCAGAGGCGACGTGCGGAGGTCAGAGGCGACGTGCGGAGGTCAGAGGCAAGGTGCGGCGGTCAGAGGCGACGTGCGGCGGTCAGAGGCGACGTGCAGTAGTCAGAGGTAATGTGTGGTGGTTGCGTGCAATCTGGGGGGTTACATGTAATCTGGCATGATTACGGGCAACCTGGGGTGGTTATACGCAACCTGCAGTGGTTACAGGCAACCTGGGGGGGTTACAGACAATCTAGGATTGTTACGGATAGACTGAAGTGCTTATAGGTAATTTGGGGTGGGTACAGGCAATCTGGAGGGAGTCACTGGCAACATGCGGTGGTTACGGGCAACGTGCGGTGGTTACGTGTAATCTGGGGGGTTATGTGCAATCTGTCGTGATTACGGACAACCTGGGGTGGTTACAGGCAACCTGGGGCGGTTACGGGTAATCTGGGGGGGTTAGGGGTAATTTGGTAGTAAACTGCACTTATTGCTATAATAAAAAGTGTGTGTTTTATTTTTTTTTATGTTTCTCACTTTTTGTACTTTACACATTCATTTTCACTGTATTACTGTGATTACTGTGATATTTTCTATCACAGTAATCATAATTCAGTGACAGAGCCAAATCTACATTGCATTCTGCCCACCATCCTCTCTGTATGCAGACCTGTGATTATAATCATTTATTTTATAGCCATGAACTCGAATGATCAGGATATACAAGGCTATAGATTCTCTAGTGTACAACATGATCAAATTGTGCATGAAATTAGAAGAGGCCATTGACAATAGAATATGACATGAATACATTGCTTACCATAGAACGGGGGTCTGATGCGGTAATGTATGACAACTTTCTGGAGTGGCTCTTCATGTGTTTTCTACTGACAGTACTATATATAATTTACTGCCTGTAGATTGTTCTTAGTGAAAAATAACTCTTTTATTTGTTGCAGGCGGGTGGCCTTGTTCTTGCTGGTTGGCACTCGCTTGCATCCCTGCACAGCCCCATATAAGGACCCTTAGAAAAGGTTTTCACCGATATGGTTGATCGGTGGGGTGCCAACACCCAACAGTTGGCTCTATTTCTTGTGTAGTGACGGCATCACAGTACTGCAGCCTCAGCTCCTGTTTACCTTGCCGATAAAGTTTTGAAAGGAGCCAACTGCCTATTGTGGCTCCTGTGGATAGGATTTCAATTGTTTGATTCTTGACAACCCCTTTAAGAGCTGCGGAAATGCTGTGAAGGGAGCCAGAGTCAGTTGGCTTAGTTCACTGCATAGTGGCCATACCTTGTTACTACAGCCTAGCATCTCGCTCACTTAAAGGGGTTTTATTATCTTAAAGGAGTCCCTTCACTGCCCGACCACTTCTCTCCTAGTTGATGTCTGTTTCATAGCTCCCTACACACTGGGATATTTATACTGAAGATTGGTGGAGTTCCAAGCAGTGAAGCCCAGACCATCCTTGCAATAATTCATCACTTTCTTACACAGGAAAGCTTCTTTAGTGCTTGTCAGTGTTTAGAAGCTCCACAGAGAATGAATGGAGCAGTGGATATGTAGGCCTAGTATGCTTCATTCATTCAATGGGAGTCCTAGTTGTGGGATGGGGGATAACTTTGATGCCTCTTCAACTGAATGTAAGGTTACAAGGCGGAAACATAACTAGTAACACGCCTGGGTGAAAATCCAGAATCTGCAGCATCCAAGAAATACAAGGGCAGGTTAGGATGGACACCAATGGTTCTGGCACCAATTTACACCACCACAATGGGTTCCATGTATCATAACGCTAGGTCCTCATGGATGGTTTGAAATAACCAGAACAATAAATTGGATGCATGCGATACTATAGAGGTCTGGGCATTTTGCCTGGGTAAGCAGGGCAGGATAAAATGGCCAAGACCATAGCTCAAATAAACTATTAACGGCTTCTTTTGTTCCAATAAAAGTTAAAGAACATTTCCTTCTAAAATAGAAAGCATCAGGAAATATTAATAACTAGATTTCTTTTGTTGGGTAGATACAATTGTAGAGATTCATATTTACAGATGAGTTTATAACTTTTCAGAGAGAAAATGTAATCGGCGTAAAAATTGGCACATTAAGGTGAATCAGTATGGGATTATGGAACTTGGCAGGTGCCAATTTTATATCAATTGTGGGTCAAAGGTGACCATGGTAGTGAGCACAATGGTAGGACAATAGGGGCCCCCTCTGTGACCCAAGTGAAACCCCCTAGGTCAGTAATCTTATTATTCCTAGTACACCCTGCTAAAGGCTGCCAAAGCGTAATACAGTGCCAAACAGTAATATGGCAAAGTATTGTACTTGCTTACTTAAAGGGGAACTATCAGCAGGTTAGACAAATCTAACCTGCTGATAGCCCCTTAGAGCACCCGGGACGCTAAGGAGAGAGAGGTGTGTCTAACCTTCCTCCTCTTGGGTAGGATCCCGGCACCAAGCTAAATTATGCTTGTTTATTCAGTGCAAAACATCATAGGGTACAGGAGGACGTGTTTCGGCATATAACTGATGAAGGTTATATGCCAAAAAGCGTCCTCCTGTGCCCCACAATGTTTTGCACTGAATAAACAAGCATAATTTAACTTGGTGAGTGCCGGGATCCTTCCTATCGCTCACCTTCCTCCTCACCGCTGGTCCCTCTCTGATAGTTGGAGTAATCTTTGCTCCGGTGCACTGTTAGGACCACTGCCGAATCATCCGGCCCACCCGCTCCGTTGTTTATCATTAGAAGGAGCGGGCTGATGATGCAGCAGTGCTCTTAACACTGCACCGGATTACTCCGACCAACAGCGTAGAATCGGCGCCAAGGAGGAAGGTGACACACATAGTGTCCCTCCTTAGCATCCCCTTTAAGTCCCCTTGGAGGATTAAATGTGAAAAAAAAGAAATTTTATTTTTTTTTTTAATTTTCAAAATTCAAAACTCAACTTAAATAAATAAAACTGATCTCACCACATACATAAATGTTTGAACCATAAAAATATAGCCCTATTTATTCCACACGGTGGACACTCTGTGTACCCAGTGTCAAAATAGCTGTTTGTTGGTGACCTCACCTCCTGAAAAATTTCATATCTAGCCCAAAATGGTACTAATAAAAAAAATGCAGCTCATCCTACAAAAAACGAACCAAGCACACCTCTGTATATGGAAAATGTATAGAGGGGTCGGGGAGCTCAGAATATGGGGAAGCTATTTTTTCAACAAGTGCTTCTATGGCTATAAACTGTTGTAACAAGAAGGGGTTGAAAGTTGACTAGAGTCCTAGTCACATTCAGAAATCTTGAGTTTTTTTAGAAAAATATGGAAATCTCCTTTAAATCAACTAAAAAAGTAATATAATCCAAGCAGAGGACAGAGCCGTTGATGATGCCAGATGCTAACAATTACAGCTGACTTAATATAAGATAGGCGCTGGCTCACTTACAATATTCTTACCACGCATATGTCTCCTTTCTGCCTAGAAAGCTTTGCGGGAACAAATAACACGATGAATCTGCTCAGCGCCTGCAGGTACACTGTCATACTATGCTTGCTGGGAAGTGTAAGACCAGACCCCACAGCTGTCTGCAGAGAACTCTGTGCAAGAAAACTCAACATCTGTTTATCTTACAATAAAGTTTTTGGCTCAGAATAATGTCTGGTCTCGTGTAACCGACTGGAGATTAAAGAACGGAGAAAACATGGCCAGGGTTATGACATTGTATTAAGTGCCATAAATGATGAGGGGCCCGGTTATGTTTACAAGGGATTAAAGTGTCCCTCCCATTAGCGGCATCCAGGACATGGGGGGATATTTACTAACATTGGCGTCCTGCTCCACTCTATTGGGGGATTACTCAACTGGACGTGACAACTTGTTTCTGACAAGTGGTGGAAACTCTAGTAAATCAGCTGTGCTCCTCGTGACTTGTAATCCTAACTACCTCTGGGGGCTTCATAATGTCATCACTCTTGTGCATTGCAATCACTTTGATTGTGTATTCCACTATTATACTATGATGCTTTATTTCTTTAGAAGAGATCACTCTGTGCCCCCAAATATACACTGGAGTTGGGGTGTTATTCATACATAACTGTATATGCCAACTGTTGACCCGAACAGGGGCCAGATTCAGATGAATAATGACCAATATACAGTAATGGACAAAAAAAAAAAAGTTGTTGGAATAATTAGTGATGTAATGATCATATATGTGATTATAATATTAGAGTCTGTTCACACTGAGTAACACAGGTGGAATTCTGTGCAGAGCCCCCGCCGCGGACTCCGCTCGGAATCCCGTCTGCCTCAGTGTGTCAATTCGCCTTGCGCTCCTCCGCTCAAAGAATTGACATGTCTTTGAGCAGAGGGCAGCAGAGAGCGGAGGCCCACAAGGCATCCCATAGACACATAGGAGGAGATTTATTAAACTGGTGTAAAGTGAAACTGGCTCAGTTGCCCCTAGCAACCAAGTAGATTCCACCTTTCATTTTTCAAAGAGTCTGTGAGGAATAAAAGGTGGAATCTGATTGGTTGCTAGGGGCAACTGAGCCAGTTCTACTTTACACCAGTTTGATAAATCTCCCCCATAGTCTTGCAGTTTGGTGGAAACATTCTTGAAAGAGCCTTAGGCTACGACCACACAATGTCTCTTTTTGGCTGTTGGACATCTGCTTTTTGGATGACCGTCAGTTTGCATCCAAATAACGGCCATTATTTCATAACAACGGCCATTATTTGGGCACAAAAGGTCGGCCGTCTAAACGGCCCAAAAAAGACGTACTGTGGTCGTAGCCTTACTGTGTGTGGTGAGCATTATCCAGCTGAAAAATGTCAGCTGGAAGCCATGAGAAGAAGACTTATGGCTGCATGATGTCCTGTGCCTAATAGTCCAGGTTACTCAATCATGGCTCCTCTACAAAGGAAGTTGATGGTGGTTGGCTGTCAATGGCAGGACATGTAATAAGTTCTGTGACAGCTAATTTCCTTCCGTTATCACCTGGAAATAGTCTGGGCAGAGACAGGGTGTGAAATGTAGAAGACATCTTTGTCTAGATGGTGGATAAGCAAACTGTGGGAGCTGCTTGTGCTTGGTGGATCAGATGATACAGCCTATGGCTTATGGCTGTATCCATATTTTCTTGGACGCCCTAGGGCTGCATCCAACATTTTCAGTCACTGGTAATCAAATGTCGAACGACTGGACTTGAGCATGGTCAAGTTGGGCTCAATCTCTACTCCCAATATCTCATAACAACTTTGTCGGAATGGCCAAGATGGTGATCAATCCATCAAACGACCATCCTGCTGTGGCAATTATGGTGGTTTTTTTTTGTGAAAATGGCAAGTGTAAATCCATATTTAAAGGGGATTTCCACGGTTAGGAAAACTTAGCTCCTTTCCTACAAAAACAGCACCACACCTGTCTTCAGTTTATGTGCGGCATTCACTTCAATGCAGCTGAGCTGCAATCCCACACACAATCTTAGGATAAGGGTGGTGCTTTCTGGAAGAAATCAGCTATGGTTTTCTGAACCTCGATAACACCTTTAAGGATAAGTCCTAGGGCTTAGGTTAAATGGATGCCCATTGTCATATTTAAGAGCGCAAACTTTTGTTCTGTTCCATTTTGTCATATCCAGTAAAACAACATATACTGCACAAACAGCGCCACCCCTGTCCTCATGTTGTGCATGGTATGACTATTCAACTCCATTCACTTCAATGGAACTGAGCTGCAAAACCCACACCCAAACTGAGGAGAGTGAAGAGTTGATACTGAAAGAAGGCGGCCATGTTTTTCAAAGCCCCTTTAATATCTATTTAATGAACTATTTGAAGAGATTATCTGGGGGTCACCCTCTAGGGGCCTCGCCCTCCAGCTATTGCCATGCAAAGACAGCCGTAACGTGTCAGGATCCTAATGTTTACATATCTGTCGGAGCTGAAGGATTCTGACTTCACATGTTTCTCGGCCTTGTATAATTGCAATCATCACTTCAGTCAGAAAATATGACATCTCTATAGCAACTTACTCCTGCAGGTTTTCCCGTTGCGATTCAGAGCGTAGCCCTTACGACATTTACATACAAATGAGGTGTCGCCGCTGACACATTCGTGTTCGCATCCATGTCTGCCCTGCAAGCAGTAGTTAATCTCTATGAGGGGATAAAAAAAAGAGAGCCAGTAAATGTGGTGTGAACAGGAGACGTGTATAATACATTCACACATTGTACTTACAGACACCATACAAGTGAGAGACTGTATAAAAACCTCAGGATCCTAATAAATGTTCTGACCGAGGCATCATTAGTATTACACGGTAATGTTCTGCCAGAATCTAGAGACTGTAGTGTAATTCAAGGCAGATGAAGCCATAGTGATAGCCCAACCCCGAGCACATCAAGCCTGTCAGGAATAATAAGGCTATGCGCACATTTTAGGAGTAAATGTAAAATACACCCCAAATAATGTGTCAAAATACTGCTGTATTTTGGCACGACACTGGTAAAAGAAACTTTTTATTTTTTGTAATATAGTTTTAAATATACAGTGGTACCTTGTTTTAGGAGTAACTTGGATTGAGAGCGTTTTGGAAGAATATGAGTTTTTCAAAATTGTGACTTTAAGAGCATTGCTTTGGTTTAAGAGCTCCTTGTACTGGGTGGGAGGGGAGTGGGGGAGGGGCATGGTCTGCATAGCGGGGTCTACAGCCCTGTACTCTGACCCAGAAGTCTCTCTCACCTTTCAAATCATAGCAGATCCACTTTAGGCTGGGGCCTGTATCAGGGGACAGGACTGTGGAGGTAATCTCTCTATAACTGTAACTCCTCCCTCCCCGGACAGAGATGCTGCTATACTGTGCTCACCCTATACCCTGCTTATTCCTTCCTGCCGTCTCTGTCATTCCTTGTGTTTCATCTTCATTCCTGCTATACTGTGCCTGCACTTACACTCAGCTATACACACTGCTGCTCTAATGTGCCTGCACTTACACTCAGCTATACACTCTGCTGCTATAATGTGCCTGTCAAAGAGCAAACTGAGATAGGGGTCAAATAGGGGTCAGGTTTAATTGCCATAGCTAAAACTACTCAATAAGGAACACCAATATAAACAGTAAATGAAGTATATGTAAGTAGCACACTTACTTGTGCAAGTCTTCTTGTCTGCGTTCAGTGAAAATCCGGGCCGACATCTACAGGTATAGGATTCATCAGTATTAACACATTCATGCTGACAGCCATGATTAGACAGCGCACAGTAATCCGGTCCTATGGATGGTAAACAGCCAACAATTATGGTCGATATGGAGAATAGGTATCTCTTGTAGGTGAAACACTAGACCAGGGATGGAGAACCTGCAGCCCTCCGGCTGTTGCAAAACTACAATTCCCATCATGCCTAGACAGCCAAAGCCTTCGGCTTTGGCTGTCTAGGCATGATGGGAATTGTAGTTTCGCAACAGCTAAAGGGCCACAGGTTCCCCATCCATGCACTAGACATTAATCCATGAAATGTCCCCAGTGTCATCTCTGGATAAGACTTTTATTTATAGAGGAAAACTTTCTACAAACAAGTCGGGAGACGTGGGGGGAGACTGGGTGACTTCCATTATAATACAACGGAATCAGCAAAACAGCAAAGTAATTGTCATGGCCGCTTCTAATTTACTTTGACATTGATATCCACAAAGGAAGGACAAAGAGTTTGCTTACTCCGACAAGTTTTCTTATCCAGGTTCAGAATAAAGCCAGGCCGACATTGACAGACATAAGAGCCGTTAGCGTTAAGACACTCGTGCTGACAACCGTGGGTACCCAGAGCACAATAGTCCACAACTACAAAAGAATAAAACAATATAGACATAGGATATATACGGTAATATATTATTCCAGCCGCACAGATAGCAATATACTTAGTGTATGTATTATATAGTGCTTATGCAAAAACTGAGCCCATACCACTGTGTATCATATCTATACTGTTCTTTTTTTTTTAAACATTGTATTGTTCTTGTTGTGTGTTGTGTTTTACCTATGTTAGCTACTTCTGCTTTAGATATTGTTTTCTATCTGGATCCAGGAAGTAGCTAGCAGCCATTTTTATGGTGCGTTCACACATACAGGATCCGCAGCAGATTTGATGGCGCAGATTTGATGCTATGTTCAGTTATTTAGTTACCTTGATATCTGCGCCATCAAATCTGCTGCAGATCCTGTCCAAGTGAACGCACCCTTAGGGTATGTTCGCATTTAGTAACGGTACTATTACACAGGTAGATGGTGGCCCAATCATAACTGTAAACGAGCGGCAATCTGCTATATTGGTGCTTGTTTACTGGGTCTATTACAGGGCCCGATAATCTTTTAACAAGGGCTGCATGGACATTGTTACCGATGTCCTTGCAGCCCTTGCTTAAACAGTATACATTACCCATCCATGCTCCAGTGATTGGCCGAGCGGCCTGTCAGCTCAGACAGGCCGCTCTGAAGCTGCAGCACACAAGACCCGGGAAGATGGAGACCGCAAGAGGAGCCCTGGAGCATGGATAGGTAATGTAGACTGTTTGAAAATCGTCAGCCTCCGGCTGCACATCGCTATTACACCTGGCGATGCGCGGTCGGCGCCTGATGATTATAGGACCAAACCTAATGCTGGGTTTACACGGAACAATTATCGTTCGAATTTTCGCTATAACGATCGCATTTGAGCGATAATTGTTCCGTGTAAATACAGCAAACGGTCAAACGACGAGCGAAAAATCGTTCATTTTGATCTTTGAACATGTTCTCAAATCATCGTCAGTCATTCGCTAAATATTCGCAGATCGCTTCGTGTAAACAGTCTTTCAAAGATTCACCCTATGTAAAAGATGGGCTTAAACGATCGCAATAATGATTTTTCTTACAAATCTTCAAACGATTTTTCTCCGTCTAAACGCTGATCGTTATAAAAACCAAATTGTTGCTTCAAAATCGTTAATCGTTCGATTCGGCGAATTATCATTCCGTGTAAACCCAGCATAAATCAACGATCAGCCGGTGATCGTTGTTATCAGCTGATCGTTGTTTTTATTACACAGAGCAATAATCAGCCAGATAGGGCCAATTCGGTTATCGCTCTGGTAATAGGGCCCTAAATGTGGCAGAGAGTTCCGCTGCGGAATCCTGCCTGCTTCAGTGTCCCATAGTTTATCTATGAGAGGGCTTGTGCGCTTCTGCTCCAGACGATCTCTGCTCAAAGAATTGACATGTCTATGGGACACTGAGACAGGCAGGATTCTGTGGTGAAGAGTGTGAACATACCCTTATAGAGTATCATTTGCATGCATAGTACCTGTTCTCCCATATACCATGATCTCTTTTTTGTCTCTTTCTAAGAGGTTTCACAGTTAATACAAAGTAATGTCCACTCTATGGCAGCCTAGGGTGGGTAAGTATTACTTTTATTTAGTTGTATAACTACTAAAGGACAATCACAATGTGAAAGGATAATCCAAATTAAAGTGAAACTATATAAATTATAAAGCAGTTCAAGGCACTGTGTGGCACTTATAGAAGTAAAGTATATTACCTATTGTTTTGTAATAGTGTTCTACACCTGGACCTGCTAACTCCTACAAGTATATGCCACACTGTCCGGCTTCCTTTGAGGCTTACCCCTGAGGAAGCCACACAGCGTGGTGAAACATGTTGTGATATAGCAGGTGTTATTATTTTTGCATTGTGATTGTGCTATAGTACTGTGAGATATTAGGAAAGTGATACGTATACTAAGGGTCAGAACCTCAGAGAACTTCCTATGCAGCTCATTGAGCTTGTGTTTAAAGGGGAACTGTGGGAAAAATCTTTTTCTTTCAAATCAACTGGTTTCAGAACGTTATATAGATTTGTAGTTTACTTCTATTTAAAAATCTCCAGTCTTCCAGGACTTAAGTGGTATATTCTTTACAGTCTGACACAGTGCTCTCTGCTGCCACCTCTGTCCATGACAGGGATTGTCCAGAGCAGGAGAGGTTTTCTATGGGGATTTGCTACTGCTCTAGACAGCTCTTTTCTCAGAAAGAGATGTCAGCAGAGAGCACTGTGTCAGACTGGAAATAATCCACCACTTCCTGCAGGACATACAGCAGTTGATAAGTACTTAAAGACTAGAGATTTTTAAACAGAAGCAATTTACAAATCAATATAACTTTCTGAAACTAGTTAATTTAAAAGAAAAAAAATCACTGGAGTACCCCTTTAAGGCTGAACAAGGAGAAGACAACACAATTGTGAAATCCACTAAAATTAAGATCTAAAAACCCCTTTATATATCTATACATAGCTGACCTGGAATCCTAATGTTTCATCCAGCTACCTCAGTATAACACTGTTTTCAACTACAATATTTTACACTACTTACCAATACAGGACTTGCCATCTCTGGCCAGCTTGTATGCCTCATAGCACTGGCAGAGGTAGGATCCCAGGGTATTGACACAGATCTGTTCACATCCATGTTTGGCTGTAGCACACAAGTCCTCGGCTGCACAACACGAATGGAAAATAAAAGACAATTTAGGATCAATGGCTAACACTATATTAACAGGAAGGCATGATGCTTGATAAAGGCCTATGTTAGACAATATAGGGCTGAAACGCGTTGCAATAAAGAGTATATGTTTACTATGCCATCTACCTCTGGATGATCTCTGGCTGCACCACTGTGTGCAAATTTAAATACTCCTGCGCTTATTATACCTGGTGTGGATTCGACTCTTGGTCCTGTAATCGGCTGATTACACATCAGCACATGCTGTGTATAGGCAGCAACTGTCAGCAGCTGGAGGGCTGAGGGAGAGTGTGGCAAGAATCCTATTCTCCTGCATATTAGAAGAACGGCTGAACAGAATGATGTCAGTAATACACCGATCTGTTCAGCATATAAGGCAGCATAAACCTAGTGACAGTTTATGCTACAAAAAAAAAAGAGCTGCACACAGTTTGCTGAGTTTCTATACAGTAGAGTGATACTGTATATCACAAAGCTGGGCTGTGATTTAGTCTTGCAATTTTTTTTTCTACTTTATTTGATGTAATGTGTCAATTTTCCCTCCATACAATAAATGTGTACATGTACATCTGTCACTCCTATAGAATGGAAAGTTCAAATGCTGCTGCGAGTCGTCTTCTGTGGCTAGCTGCAGGTAATCTGGCAATATGTGAATGTTTCAAGCAATGGCTGCCCAGGAACAATACATGACCCTGACATGAGAAAACATACCACGGTCTACAACCATTGGCGGACGCAAGCAAGTGATGCTACTTCACCACAGCCTAGTAGTCACAGTGGTGGGGGGATCCAGTGGTGGGGAACAAAGAAGAAGAAGGCAGATAAAAGATATCTGATATTAGAAAATAGAAAGTTGTTCCTGTCTTAATGTCTACTGGTGTCCATATACATACAAGCTGGTATAAGCTCACAGGGTGTACAGGTAACTGTATGAGGTTACTGTGGCATCGGGCACCTGGTCACTCTGTCACTCCTTTAATCTGGTAATAGTAAGATCAACTAAGTTGTCAAATATCTTAAAACTTTTGACAGCTATAGAAAGCGAGTAAAGGAATCTCTTTTAAGAAGACAGTAAAATCTAATATTCTGAGATGAAGTATGACATTTAATTGAATTTAATTGTAATCAGGAATAAAATATTGCCAGTCAAGAGAAGGATTTCAGTTACAACAGGACTTCTAGATTTTTCCACCCAAGAATACATAGCTCCAACCAGGAATACATAGCCCCACCCATTAATACACAGCTCCACCCAGGAATACATAACTCTACCCAGGAGTACATAGTCCCACCCAGGATTACATATTGCCTCTAAAGAATACATAGCTCTACCCAGGAATACATAGCTCTACCCAGGAGTACGTAGCTCCGCTTAGGAACAAATAGCTCCACCCAATAATACATAGTTCCACCCAGGATTACATATAGTCTCTTAAGAATACATAGCTCCACTCAATACATAGCTCTCCCCAGGAGTACATAGCTCCACCCAACAATACATAGCATTCCCCAGGAGTAGACAGCTCCCCCCAATAATACATAGCATTCCCCAGGAGTACACAGCTCCACCCAATAATACATAGCTCTCCCCAGGAGTGCATAGCTCCCCCCAATAATACATAGCTTTCCCCAGGAGAGCACAGCTCCACCCAATAATACATAGCTCTCTCCCGGAATACATATCACCACCCTATAATACATAGCTCCACCCAGAAATACATATTGCCATCCAATAAAACATAGCTCCACCTAGGAATACATATCCCCATCCAATAATACATATCTCCACCCAGAAGTACATAGCTCCAACCAATAATACATATCACCACCCAATAAAACATAGCTCCGCTTAGGAACACATAGCTCGACCCATTAATACATAGTCTTACCCAGGATGACATATCGTCTCTGAAGAATACATAGCTTCATCCAGGAATACATATCGCTATACAAGAATACATAGCTCTCCCTTAGGAGAACATAGCTCCATCCAAAAATACATAGCTCTCTCCAGGAATATAAATCATCACTCGATAATACATAGCTCCACCCAATAATACACAGCTCCACCCAGGAATACATATCGCCACTCAATAATACAAAGCTCCACCCAGGAGTACATAGGTCCAACCAATAATACATAGCTCCACACTGGAATACATATCACCACCCAATAATACATAGCTCCACCCAGGAATACATATCACCACCCAATAATACATAGCTCCACCCAGGAATACATATCACCACCCAATAATACATAGCTTTCCCCAGGATTACATAGCTTCACCCAATAACATATATCGCCACCCAGGAATACATAGCTCCACCCAGGAATACATAGCTCCACCCAGGAGTACATAGCTCTACCCAAGAGTATGTATGGATCCATCCTAAAGGAATGCTACTTACTTCTGCAGGTCTTCTCATCAGGATTTAAGATATATCCCTGCTTGCATCTACATAAGTACGAGCCTGGAATATTGATACAGAAGTGGTCACAGCCATGTGTGGTAGTAGAGCAGAGATGAGGAGCTGTAAGAAAATAACGACACTTCAGGTTATACAATTTTCACCATTTTGGATGTTTATTAATATTTTTTACAATTTGAGTCATTTTTGTTCTGTCTGCCATGTTAATGGTTGGATCTAGGGATGGTCCGAACCTGCCGAGGTTCGGGTTCATACCATCCCTAGTTGGATTGCTTATATTACCTTCTATCATACACTTGGTTTACCAAAAAGACACATTTATGAAGGGTCCTAGTAGGGAGGGGATGATCAGGGCATGGACGCAGAGGGGGGGTTGCAAAAAAACACAGCAGGTGAGCTCTGGTGTTTTGTACTGGGACATTGGGCACTTGTCATGGTGGCCAGAAGTCGTGTTACCCACCCCTGGACAAACGGCACTGCATTTGAAAGGGGTAGCACAAGGTGTGGGTGCAGGTTCGGCGGCAGAAATAGGACAGAGTCCAGCACTTAACCAGTTATTGACTTGTACTTGTAAACTTCAGTGCAATACAGTAGGAAAACTCGGAGAGAGAAAATTCTCGACAGTGGCAGGTCACAGCCATGACTGCTGGGTTAGAAGTAGGTCTGGGGACCGTCCTGAGTGCCCTGTCCAATGTAGTAGTGTACTCTGACAGGATTAGTGTAGAGAATAGTAGAAGAAAATACTTGTACTCATGTATAGATATGCCTAGATATCTGACCGCCTTTTACCCAACCAGATGAGAGAGTGCCAGGCTGGGTAATACAAGCCCCAGGCCTTTACAACTGGGCGTAGCAGACTTCCCAGGATAGCTGTCAATAAGATACTTCGGCTTTCCCTCGATTTGTCTTACTGGGGATCAGTTCCTTGACTTTGGTAACTGTCCGGAGAATAGTGCAGAAGGATCCCTGGTGTGGACAAGGTGTACCCCTGAGGACGGTTACCGTTTCTCTGGGTTTAGCACTGCATTATAAGGAAGAGTCTCTCACAAGAATCTGTGCTTAGTCCCGGACAAGGGCTCTGGCCCTGGGCCAGGACCGGTTTCCACTGCAGCAGGAACTCTCTCTTTGTCTCTCTCCATACCCAACCAACTAAGACCCTCCCACCAGGAACAAGCTAGCCTAAATAGGAGTGACCGGGTCTAACCTCCTATTGGTGGTGCTGTGTAAGAGAGAGGAGAAGGAAGATGTTTAGTTGGGTGGAGGCTGTGTGTGGTACCTTTGATTGCTCAGAAAAAGTGAAAAACGGTGTACAGTTAACCCTTTGTCCTTCTGCTGCGCTCAGATAGTTTAGGGGAAAGGAGACACCTAGTGGTAAAAGTGCTAACAGCAGTTTCATCTTGTTTGTGTGACACTTGACAGAGTTACCTTTTACCTAGGTGACACAAGACACAGGGTCCATTTACACAGAAAGATTATCTGACAGATTATCTGCCAAAGATTTGAAGCCAAAGCCAGGAATGGATTTGAAAAGAGGAGAAATCTCAGGCTTTCCTTTATGACCTGATCTCTGTTTATAGTCTGTCCCTGGCTTTGGCTTCAAATCTTTGGCAGATAATCTGTCAAATAATCTTCTGTGTAAATGGACCCTTAGTCGTAGTCATTGGTGGGGTGGTTTACACAGTTTGCAAATGGTAACCAAGAGCCTCATTATATTTGTGGGAATTTTTTTTAGCGGTTGGGGGGAGGGGGGCTGCTTTTAACTATTTGTACGTCTGTAGTGGGTCTGTATCTTGCCATTGCAGTGAGCTGTTGCATTTTTGTGTGTTTTTGTATGTTTATAAGACTTAGTGGACCATCCGTACCAGGACACTACATTTACCCTGAGTGAAGGAAATCCTAGCTATAATTCTTGGTATCAGACAGTAGGATGTGGATGGACTCAAAATTGAATAAATTTGCAAGTACATTATCATGTCTATGGAAGAGGCTTCATTTACAGCTGGACGTCCATTTACCATGAGTCATTTCTAATACTGACATACCACTCAATCTATGAAGTATTCCGGCACCTCTAAATGTCCACAGCCTAAGCCTTCTCAAGTGGTTACATTCATTGAATCTCAGTATCACTTTCTGTAGTGTGTTTCTTATTGTATATTACAGTAGCTGCCCTTCTACATTTGCACTTGAGTCTTTGGAGCATTGCCAGGAGGGAAGTTCACTGTAAATCATTGTGTAAATCAACCACAAGTCCCCCAGGTCCAATTCTCATCTATTGATTTAACAGTCGTATTTGCAGCAACACAAAGGGGATTCTTGTGGTTTCCAAGTCCCTGTTATGAATGTCTTTCAAGAGCCCCGCTCTCTTGTTACGGTACAGACCCTGTGGTCTCTACTGAACCACAGGGTTCTGGTAGACCTCCCGTACTCACTTAGAGGTGAGTCAATGTCATGGGCTTATAACACTCCTTTAGCTTGGACACTAACATTGAAGAAGCACACTCAGCGTTCTGAAACATTCGCAGCATTGTTACTTGAGCCAAGTAAAATTTTTTCCGAACAATCAACCAACTCCAGAAGGTTTAAATGGTTGAGCAGATGTTTCTAACAAGGACAAGTCAGATTGTATTTACTGAAGGTGGAATATGATGAAGATGAAAGCTTTCTGCTTCATATAATGTATTGTGGATAAAAGTAAATTATAGGACTTTATTACGAACTGAAAAATAGTGTATAATCCTGTATAATACTCAAACACACAACTTCTACTATATTAAAAACATAGAAGACTGTTGGTAGAAAAAGACCACTGGGTCCATCTAGTCTGCCTTTATAGTATTTCCCTTCTTATCTTAAGATAGATATATGTATATCCCAGGCAGGTTTACATTCAGTTACTGTAGATTTGCCAACCACATCTGCTAAAAGTTTATTCTAAGCATCTACTACTCTTTTATTCTTTCAGTAAAGTAATATTTTTATTTGTCGTTTCTGATCTTTCCTCCAAAGAACCTCTCACTGTGTCCCCATGTTCTTGAGTTAATTTTTTTTTTTAAATTAAAAACACTTCCCTCCTGAACCTTATTTAGTCATTTAACATATATAAGGGTTTCAATCATGTCCCCCCTTTTCCTTCTTTCCTAAGTCTTTCCTGATATGTTTTATGCCTCACACCCTCCACCATTTTTGTAGCCGTCTTTGGACCCGTTCTATTTGATCAATATCCATTTTTGAGTGAAGTCTCCAGAACTGGACACAGTATTCCAGATGTGATGTCACTAGAGCTCTATACAGCGGGATCACAATCTCCCTCTTCCTACTGGTTATACCTCTAGCTATACAGCCCATCATATGCCATTATATATACGGCCCAGTATACCATTATATATACAGCCCATCATATGCCATTATATATACAGCCCAGCATATGATTTGCTTTCCCTACCACCTGGTTGCACTGGTGACTGTGAGCTGTGAGAAATCACCACCCCTAAATCCTTCTCTTCTGAAGTCTTTGTTAACACAGGACTTTTCATTTTAGATGAGTTAAAACAATTAAATACTTGCAATTGTTCATACAGTACAAGAGCAATAAGAACATTTTCATTGGAAGAACACTCTAGAACACCTTCACTGCATATTGGTCATCTGAATTTAAATTTATATAAAGGGTTTGTTTAAATATTTTTACAATTGTAAATATTTAATAGCTTCAACTCCTCTAAAATAAAAAAAAAAAAATAGGCAGCCTTACATATAATTTTGATTTGTGCCAAAAGTATTATGTAGACCTATCTGTCCCCATGTTCCAAAAACAGTGGTCTAGCACCAGTGCAAAATAAAAGCTTGTCTTCTTTGAAAAATTAGGACAGTCACAGAGCAAACCTTGTTGACGCGTTTCAGCGTAATTTACGCCGAAATGTGGGCAGTAGAGATGAGCGAATCGGCTTCTGATTCCCGCTGTCTGCAGCCTCCGTAAACAGGGTGGATACAGCCTAAGGACCGCCTGGAAAACTGGGATACAGCCTATGCCAATGTCTGTATCCCAGTTTTCCGGGCGGTCCGTAAGGCTGTATCCACCGTGTTCATGGAGGCTGCAGACAGCGGGAATCAGAAGCCGATAGTTCAGGTTCATACGAACCCAAACTTCAGCAAATTCGCACATCTCTAGTGGGCAATTCTCCTCCGCTCTCTGCTCAAAGAATAGAAATGTCAATTTGTTGAGCGGAGAGCGGCAGGAGCAGAGGCGTGCGAGCCCTTCTATAGACAAACAGTGTTACACTGAGCCAGGCGGAGAGCTCCGCCGCGGAATTCCACCACATTTACTCAGTGTGAACATACGCTAAGGGGGAGATTTATCAAAGGGTATAGCAGGCAGGATTCGTAGTGAAGTCCGCGGGCGAGGGTTCAGAATGGAATCTCCGCGCCAATTCCGTAGTGTGAACAGGCCCTTACTGTTCTGCATTCATGTAATATAACATATATCAATATGGCTTCTTACCACAAAGTTTATTCTGGAACACAGATGTCAGTGTTTCCATTTGGCTAAAATTGGCCACCAAGAAGACATGTTCATCATGAGGTTCACTCCCAATGGATTTTAAGGTTTGCATCTCCACTCGGCCCACTCCAATGGCAAATATCAAGATTCCGGAATTTCTGGCCTTTGCAGAAATTTCAGCCACAGGATCCTGCGGTCTACCGTCAGTCACTATCATGGCAATCCTTGGCACGTGCATGTTTGCAGGGCGTGCGCCCTCGACCTCAGAAAATGCAATGCTCATGGCATACTGAATGGCCAGTCCAGTCATGGTGCCCGTGGCAAGGTGCATCATCCTCTTGACGGCACGCTCGATGTCAGACTTTTTTTTGTATGTTTTCAAGGAAAATTCATTCTTTACCGTGCTGCCATACTGGATCAGGCCCACCCTAGTTGTGTCCTGGCCAATGTCAAGAAATTTTAGCATAGTGATGAGAAATTCTTTTACTTTTTCAAAGTCATATGGGCGGACGCTCCTGGAACTGTCAATGATGAAGACAAGATCCAGCGGCTTGTTGTGGCAGGCTTCCCCTGTGAAGGAAAGGAGATGAAACGGTTAAGGCCGACATAATCCAGATAAAAGGAGCATGATATCCATTTGGTGCAGTTATTTGCTTACAGATGTTACTAGGTCAGACCTACCGAGTGGCTGTGTGACATCTGTTTTCTTTCAGAAACTGTGCCATTGACTGCCTTAGTATTACAGCTCGGCCCCATTTAAGTGAATGGAGCTGAACCGCAATAGATGCAACGTATGGACATAAGTAACAAACTGTTTTTCTAATTTAATATATCATTTTTAAAGGGGTACTCGAATGAACTGTTGTCAGAAAGTTATACAGATTTGTAAATGACTTTTATTTAAAAATCTCAAGTCTTTCAGTACTTATCAGCTGCTGTATGTCCTGCAGGAAGTGGTGGATTCTTTCCAGTCTAACACAGTGCTCTCTGCTGCCACCTCTGTCCATGTCAGGAACTGTTCAGAGCAGCAGAGGTTTTCTATGGGGATTTGCTATTGCTCTGGACAGTTCCTGTCATGGACAGAGGTGGCAGCAGAGAGCACTGTGTCAGACTGGAAAGAATACACTACTTCCTGCAGGGCATATAGCAGCTGATAAGTACTAAAAGTTATATAGATTTATAATTTAATTCAATAAAAATTTTTAAGTCTTTCCATACTTATCTGCTGCTGTATGTCCTGCAGGAAGTGGTGTTTTCTTTCCTGTCTGACACAGTGCTGGCACTTTTGTCCACATCAGGAACTGTCCAGAGCAGGAGAAGTTTTCTATGGTGATTTGCTGCTTTTCTGGACAGTTCCTGACATGGACTTGAAGAAGTAAATGACAAATCTTTATAACTTTCTGAAACCAGTTGATTAAAAAAAAAAAAAAAAAAAAAGTTTTTCGGCGGAGTTCCCTTTTAAAATGATTTAAGAAATGATCTTATATCAGATGATATCAGGAGTTATTTATATAGAGACTTACATAGAGATTTTCCTTCTTTCATGGAGCAGAGTCTCTGGGGTAAAATAAAATGAAGTGTTCTTGTGGGAACATGGCAGGACTGTATGGTCACAAGAACCCGCTGCAGGAAAGCTAGGCCATCTATGTAGTTCATACATCTCCACTCATGGGGTTGTAGTTTCCCACTGCGCTGCTGGTTGTAGAAAAGTTGAGCAAGACAGCCCGCTCAACCAATAGCTAGCCATGATAGGACACCGCTTGGCCAATGGTTGACGGAGCAAGCCATCTCCACTGAGAAGAGTCTATCTCGGAAGTAGGAAGTGGGACAAGTGAGGGACCAAATGGCGTCACAGAAGGAGTTGCGGAGCTACGGGGGACCGAGGTAGGAGATTTATGCCGGTCTTATAGCAGCCACAGCAAAATATACAGGGTGGTCCAAAAGTAGGTGGACAGTATGTGTAATAGGGTTATTTATCAAACATGGTGTAAAGTGAAACTGGCCCAGTTGCCCCTAGCAACCAATCAGATTCCATCTTTCATTCCTCACAGACTCTTTGGAAAATCAAAGGTGAAATCTGATTGGTTGCTAGGGGCAACTGAGCCAGTTTCACTTTACACCATGTTTGATAAATCTCCTCTTACATAACCCTATTACACATACTGTCCACCTACTTTTGGACCACCCTGTGTATAAAAAAATATATACACTCAGATTACCCCTTGAAGCAGTGGCGTAGCTACCGCGAGGCTCTCCTGATCAATCACTCTTGTGATCGCAAGCAATGTTTTGCTTGCGGTCACAAGAGTCCGGCTCCGTCTTCCCCCGGCTGCTGCGCGGCTGCCGGGGGTGTCGCGTCTTATCCCCGGCAGCGCACGCATCCCAAAGCGCCTTGGGCCCTGACTTCTGGTTCCGGTGCCCAGGGAGCTCTGGGATGCGCGCGCTGCCGGAGATAAGACACAACACCCCCGGCAGCCGCGCAGCTGGGTAAAGACTAGGAGGAGAGAGGATCAATGTGGGAGCGCATTGTCAGGTGAGTTAAGTTTTTGTTGTTGTTGTTTTTTTTATCAGCCTGCACAGGGGGGGGGGGGGGGGGGAAGAGGGGGCATCTATGAGGGTGGGGGGAAAGGGGGGGCATCTATGAGGGTGGGGGGAAAGAGGGGGCCATCTATGAGGGTGGGGGGAAAGAGGGGGCCATCTATGAGGGTGGGGGGAAAGAGGGGGCCATCTATGAGGGTGGGGGTAAGGAGGGGGGCATCTATGAGGGTGGGAAAGAGCGGGACATCTATGAGGGTGGGGGGAAAGAGGGGGCCATCTATGAGGGTGGGGGAAAAGAGGGGCCATCTTTGAGGGTGGGGGGGAAAGATGGGGCCATCTATGAGGGTGGGGAGAAAGGGGACCATCTATGAGGGTGGGGGTAAAGAGGGGGCATCTATGAGGGTGGGGGGAAAGAGAGGGACATCTATGAGGGTGGGGGGAAAGAGGGGGCCATCTATGAGGGTGGGGGAAAAGAGGGGCCAACTTTGAGGGTGGGGGGGAAAGATGGGGCCATCTATGAGGGTGGGGAGAAAGGGGACCATCTATGAGGGTGGGGGGGGGAAGAGGGGGCCATCTATGAGGGTGGGGGGAAAGAGGGGGGCATCTATGAGGGTGGGGGGAAAGAGGGGGCCATCTATGAGGGTGGGAGGAAAGAGGGGGGCATCTATGAGGGTGGGGGAAAGAGAAGGGCATCTATGAGGGTGGGGGGAAAGAGGGGGCCATCTATGAGGGTGGGGGGAAAGAGGGGTCCATCTATGAGGGTGGGGGAAAAGAGGGGCCATCAATGGGGGTTGGGGGGAAAGATGGGGCCATCTATGAGGGTGGGGGGAAAGGGGACCATCTATGAGGGTGGGGGGGAAAGAGGGGGCCATCTATGAGGGTGGGGGGAAAGAGGGGCCATCTATGAGGGTGGGGGGAAAGAGGGGCCATCTATGAGGGTGGGGGGAAAGGGGGCCATCTATAAGGCAGGGGGGAAAGGGGACCATCTATAAAGGAGGGGGGGGGGGGGAAGGGGACCATCTATAAGGGAGGGGGGGAGAGGGGGCCATCTATAAGGGAGGGGGGGGGGGAGAGGGGGCCATCTATAAAGGAGGGGGGAGAGGGGGCTATCCATAAGGGAGGGTGGGGGGAGAGGGGGCCATCCATAAGGGAGGGTGAGAAGAGAGGGGGCCATCTATAAGGGAGGGGGTAGAGGAAGCCATCTATAAGGAGGGGGGAGAGGAGGCCATCTATAAGGGAGGGGGTAGAGGGGGCCATCTATATGGAGGGGGGAGAGGAGGCCATCTATAAGGGAGGGTGGGGGAGAGGGGGCAATCTATAAGGAGGGCAACATGGGGGGAGAGAGGCCATCTATTTGGGGGGGTAACATAGGGGGAGAGGGAATACACAGAGGGGGGCATATATTATTAGGGGGTCACATAGAATCAGGGCTACCCACTAAGAGAGGGTGTAAAGGGGTCAATACAGATGTGCAGTGTGTATAGAGATAAGGATGGTGCCAGAGTGAGGAGACTAATATGTCTGTCTGGCAGATTCTGTGGATTCGTGGCTCGGAGAAGTTCTCACAACGGCCCAGGACGGATGGAGAAGAAGATGAAAAGGAAAGAACTCTGATCAGAAAAGACGTCTCCTGTGAGTCACCTGATATAACTGCACTGTAATGTATATGTTTATAGAACCTGTGTAGTGACTGGATGAGGTGATTTAGTATACTGGATTTGGTCAGTACCAATATGGTGGGGATGATAGTGGTTGTGGTGTGGCAGTAATGTTTCCTTCCTATATACTGGTATTACTGGTAATATTGGTCTCAGTATACAGGATTTGGTTGGTAACAGTATGGCGGTAATATGTATTTACCTGCATACCCCCCTGCCTATTCTGCAACAGTAAATCCAATTTACAGGTTACATTATCACAAATAGGGCACTATCAATCTCCTCTTATGGACGGATCAGTTTATGTTTTTTGTAAAATTGAAACCAAATCCTTCCCCAGTTCTTAGCTGCTGCTTTCTTCCCATCTCCTCCCCCCTCTCTTTTGAGATGGCTGATGTATACAAGTAAAAAACCGGAAGGTGCAACAGTAACCCACAGGTGCAAGGGCTTACTGTATATACTCCTACCAGCGTACACATGATAAACACCTGCTCTGTAGATATTAAAGAGTGAGGATCATAGCAAACTATTTGATCAGAGTGTACCATGTCACCACATTAAGGCGTCCTCAAGACATGGTCCCTACTCTAGCATTCTCACACTAGCAATGGCCTCTTCTGGGCTGAACAAGCCTAAAACTGGGCAGATAGGAGCCAAATCATCTCTTTTTTAACACCCTTGGGACATGGGTGGAGTGCAGGCCAATAGGAGGTAGCCACATCCCCCACATTCAACAGAAAAAAAGGAAAAATTGGCAGCACATCTATTACTCTGTTCACACTGCAGGTTGCACGCTGCTTGTGGCTTAAGTACAGTGCGAACAGAGCGGCCAATTTTTCCTTTTTTTCTGTTGAATGTGGGGGGTGTGGCTACCTCCTATTGGCCTGCACTCCACCCATGTCCCAAGGGTGCTATAAAAAGAGATTATTTGACTCCTCTCAGCCCAGTTGTAGGCTTATTCAGCCGAGGAGAGGCCATTGCTAGTGTGAAAATGCTAGAATAGGGACCATGTCTTGAGGACGCCTTAACGTGGTGACATGGTATGCTCTGTTTGATCAAATAGTTTGCTAAGATCCTCACTTTTTAATATCTACAGAGCAGGTGTTTACCGTGTATACACTGGGAGAAGTATATAAGGTAAGCCCTTCACCTGTAGGTTGCTGTTGCACCTTCTGTTTTTTTATCTAATGTAAACAAGTCCCTGTCAGGCTTTATCTGCAACTTTGTAGCTTCTTTGTAATGCTGGGAGGGTTAATCATAATTAGTTCAATACCAACTTGACCTAAGATAAACCCTCCCAGCATTATAAAGAAGCTACAAAGTTGCAGATGAAGCCAGTCAGGGACTTGTTTACATCAGCTGTCTCAGTAGGGAGAGGGGAGGCGGGGGAAACGAAGAGAAAGGCTCACACATACAGATTATTATTATTATTTTTTTACATATAATTATTTATGCTGCCATTTTTGAATGGTTATACATACAGTATTGGGCTGGCTTCACACTACGTATATTTCAGTCAGTATTGCAACCAAAACCAGGAGTGGATTAAAAACACAGAAAGGCTCTGTTCACACAATGTTGAAATTGAGTGGATGGCCGCCATATAATGGCAAATATTTGCTGTTTTTTTAAAACAACGGCTGTTATATTGAAATAATGGCCGTTTTTTACTGTTATATGGTGGCCATCCACTCAATTTCAACATTGTGTGAACAGATCCTTTCTGTGTTTTTAATCCACTCCTGGTTTTGGTTGCAATATGAGGACCACAATACTGACTGAAATATACGTAGTGTGAACCCGGCCTAAGTTATTATATTTAATATATACAGTCTAATGCAAAATTAATCCGAACCCCTTAGCAACCCCCTGAAAATAAAATATGTGCATATTTCTCTTGGCCGTCTTTCACTAACCTTGCTTAGACAGTAGATGACATATAGAATTATCACGCTGCGTGATCCATTAAAGAGCCCTGGCACTTCTGTAGGTTTCAGTGATGCAATGAGTGTTGAGAGCTGACGGTAAACAAAGGCTTTTGGAATAATATGGGGTATGCTTATCATAACCTGTCCGGCGCGTTTCCTCTCTGATTGAACTGCTGGAACGTGGTCATCCCTCACTAAGGAGGAGGAAAGGCCTTGATCCAGGAAAGACACTTCCGCAGGATAATTATTTCAAGCTATAGCGTAACCGCTCACGAATGTGTCATGTTAACGTTAGCCTTCTCTCCCCAGAGGATATCGTACTGAACAGAGATGTTTAATGAAACCGTTAGGGCTTGCCAAAGATGCACAAGATAACATGGATTAAAGTAAATGTCCACCCTGGATTTTTTTTTTTTTTTTAATACCGTGCTAGTAACTTCCTAGCAATCCTTCAAAACCAGCCATACATGTTCAGTCTTTTTCTAACGAATGAACTTGAACATTTAAAGAGGTTATCCAGTGATTATCCTTCTATTTAAAAATCTCAAGTCTTCCTATACTTATCAGCTGCTGTAGGAAGGAAGTGGTGTATTCTTTCCAGTCTGACACAGTGCTCTTTGCTGTCACCTCTGGCAAAATTTTACGGTTGTTGCACAAAAATCATCATTGGACGCAAGTGTTTTGAAACATCTTGCACAATTTATGCCTGAGGCTAGGTTCACACAATGACAGAAAAAACTGAAATTTTTTTGACGTTGTGTGAACCTAGCCTGAGGCTGAGTTTTTTGCAGCCCGTTTTTTTTCATCCTTTTTTGCAAACAAATAAAAACAGATTGAAAAACCGATCAAACGCATCTTTTTTAGTGTACACAAAAACGCGGTCAACTACGGTTTTTGTATGTACCCTAAAAAAAATGATGCATCGTGATCTGTTTTTTTTATTATGGAAGTTAACGAAAAAACTGATCAAAACGGAGGCACACAAACGCTTCCTTTTTTCCATCCATTTTGTAAAAAAAAACACTGTAAAAACAAAGTGTGAACACTGCCTAAAACAGCTTGGCTACAAAGCTACGCTAGGGTAGGATTTTGCAGAAAAAACAAAAATTTGCACATGATAAATCTAGTGAAAAAAGTAGTTCATAGAACAAACCTCCTCCCCCCCGTGCAAACATTGAAAAAAGGTGCAGGCATTGGAAACTGATGTAAAGTAGCACAAAAAGTATTGCACAGATATTTAGGAAGTTCACAAAATCTCCTTAAAAAAAAATTAAATTTGAAAAATTTTTGCAAATGCCATGACAAATCCCCCCCCTATGTGTTTAGATTTTTAAGATTTCCATCAGTAATTTCTCACTTAACTCAGCAGACAAACCCAATAAAATGTTGAAAAATTAAGTTATTCTTGTGTCTATCATTCAATGCTACTGATATCATGGGGGTATAATATGGCCTGAGGGGGTATAAATTGGCCTAGGCCGAAATATACCCCGGGGTATAATCTAGCCTAGGCCATTTTAACCTCAGGTATAGTCTGGGCTGGGGGTATACTCTGGCATGTTACACCGGGAAGAACAAAAACAGTCAAAGCCAATTATGTAGTTTGCGTAGCGCCCCTTGACTTCAATAGGTGGTGCACAAATGGGGTCACTGCATGAAATGTTGTCTGTGCCAGGTGGGCGAGTTATGCAAATAACGTAGCTTGCAGGGCTTTGCTGTTTTCACAACTCCTATTTAAAGTCAATAGCAGCTATGCAAATTGGGTATGACCCTTATTTCGATGACACTTTTTGGCATATCCATAAGTCTCCCTGATGGGTATATCCCCTTCAAGTAAAACCACGCTGATGCAAGACCGCTAGATGTGTTATGTCTGTTACTATATTAGGCACATCCTGAGCTATCCAGGTGTCTTCAGACTGAAATCTACTGCAGTTATAGTATACACATATTCCTGGGGTAAATGACAGAAAATTTGCTGGACCACCCCCTCCAGCATTCATGGTTTAAATGTTGACAACAATAGATTATAAAAAAGGACTTTTAGTTTGGGGAAGGCAGTAATATTAATATTAAAGGGAATCTGTCAGCACCCAGACCGGACACAAGGTGCTGACAGTGTGGTATAGGTGTGTGTCCCCCTTTTTTTACACTTTATAAACACCCTCTAACCAAGTGTCAAAGAGGAGCAGTGCAGTAGACAGAAGAAAAAAGTACCTGGGTAGGTATCCTGGCGCTGCCAAAAAATCCTTCACAACGAGTAGAGTATAAAACATAAAATGGCTGATTTATTGGATAAAATCTGTAAAAATGTACATAAAATAAGCAATTACGCGTTTCGGGAGTTGCATCTCCCTTCATCAGATTGCATGTATGCCATGTGCCAAACAGCTTGTTTATATGAGCTGAAAAAAGGCGCCAATCCCGCCTAGGGGGCGGGGCTAAGCAATAGTAAACAGTGAACAATAGTAACATAATGCATCAAAGGTGGACCAAAAAAGTGTGGTTTACACTACACAGCATGAGTGGTTAAACATGTATTCATTCATAAACAGGCAGGAAAAGGGGGTTTGCCTGTTTATGAATGAATACATGTTTAACCACTCATGCTGTGTAGTGTAAACCACACTTTTTTGGTCCACCTTTGATGCATTATGTTACTATTGTTCACTGTTTACTATTGCTTAGCCCCGCCCCCTAGGCGGGATTGGCGCCTTTTTTCAGCTCATATAAACAAGCTGTTTGGCACATGGCATACATGCAATCTGATGAAGGGAGATGCAACTCCCGAAACGCGTAATTGCTTATTTTATGTACATTTTTTATGATTTTATCCAATAAATCAGCCATTTTATGTTTTATACTCTACTCGTTGTGAAGGATTTTTTGGCAGCGCCAGGATACCTACCCAGGTACTTTTTTCTTCTGTCTACTGCATGAAACCACGGGTCCCGACACTGGGAGAGTCCCGTTTCCTGGATCCTTCGGCCGGCAGCCATCATCCGACGCTACAAGATACCCCATAGTGGGGTGATACGCACAAAGCCCAAGGGGCTAAAAGGTGAGAGTCCACCTATACTTTTATTTCATTCATTTTCATGTAACAGGATTACACGAGGCGCCATCCTCCCGGCTCCTTTTTTTCCCTCTTGTCTTATTTAAAGAGGAGCAGTGGCTTGGCTTTGGGCAGCACCCTGGCCCACCTAATCACTACTTCCTCCTTCCTAATTCTGCTGCATATTTACCCATTAACCTGTCTCCTGCTCCCCACTGTCGTCATATTGTGGCTGCGCATGCTGACTTGCGCTGATTATTCCCTCAGCGGCGCACTCCCGGCAACGCCGTTAGTGCATGTGCCGTAGGTCGGAAGAACCCAGCACGCTGAGCGCGCTGAGGGCATTAAGCCAATGCCCTCAGTTGGAATGTTCAATGCATGTGTGCCGCTAAGGGAATCATCGAAACTGCTGTGAACTGGCAAGTTGGCGTGCGACACAACATGACGACAATGGGGAGCAGGAGGTAGGCCAATGGGTAAATATGCAGGAAGACAGGGAGGAGGAAGTAGTGGTGAGGTGTGTCGAGGTGCAGCACAAACGCCAAGCCACTACTCTTCTTTGACACTTGGTTAGAGGGTGTTTGTAAAGTGTAAAAAATCCACTGCACGAAGGCTTGAAGACAGGGACTATGCACACATGGGGACTATCGCCTATACTACACTGTCAGCACCTCAGGTCTGGTCCGGGTGCTGACAGATTCCCTAAAAGAATATAAAGTCCCGCACAGGCCAGCATCCAACCAGTGGAATAAACCAATATGTGCCATATATGAAATAACCACCGGAGCCAAAGTTATTGTATAAAACGACCATTATTCCCCATTATGCTATCCGCTCTTCTATTCACTTTCCTGCACTATTTTGTCAGACACTTTCCAGGAATGACAGACGCTTCCAAAGTCAATAGGATGTGCTGCCCCGCCATGGTGTATTTTGGCGAAATCTAGGGAAATGGTCAGGTGGTGATGAATGAATCATAGCTGTGCGTTCACAAAGGATTGCTCAGTTATTATTTAATCAGTGAATTACATAGAGATTCGGCATTGGAAGCATCTGCTGCAGCTTCTGGTGGCAGACACTTGTTAGGCCCTGTTCACATCACATGTAACCATATGTCTGACCACGCGAGTATATACATCATGGCTGCTGTCTGACAGCTGTTATACAGGACCATTTGGAAGCAAATGTAGATAGACCTTATAGGGACCTAAGTTTAGGCTACCTGAAAATGCTCCATTAATAGGTAAAGTTGTGCTTTTCCCAGTTCAAGTAAATGGTTGAAATAAACAAGACTGTTCTGCAAGCCCCTAGCAAATGGAATGTGCTGAAAATGTTAAAGGGGTTATCCAGCGCTGCAAAAACATGGCCACTTTCCCCCCTACTGTTGTCTCCAGTTCAGGTGTGGTTTGCAATTAAGCTCCATTTACTTCAATGGAACTGAGTTTCAAAACCCCACCCAAACTGGAGACAATAGTAGGGGGAAAGTGGCTATGTTTTTGCAGCGCTGGATAACCCCTTTAATATATGCATAGCATTGTATAACCATTGCCTAAAGCTCTTCTGTACTTGTCTCTCCATGGCTACAGACTAAAAGACAAACCCCGTGTGTAGTTGATTTTAAAGGGGTACTCCGGTGAAAAATTACAGATTTGTAATTTACCTCTATTTAAAAATCTGCTGCTGCTGTATGTCCTGGAGGAAGTGGTGTATTCTCTCCAGTCTGACACAGTGCTCTCTGCTGCCACCTCTGTCCATGTCAGGAACTGTCCAGAGCAGTAGCAAATCCCTATAGAAAACCTCTCCTGCTCTGGGCAGTTCCTGTTGAGAGATGTGGCAGCTGAGAGCACTGTGTCAGACTGGAAAGAATACACAACTTCCCGTAGAACTGATAAGTACTGGAAGACTTGAGATTTAGTAATTTAGAGATCTGTACAACTGATTTAAAATGTTCTCCGGGGTACTTAACTGGACATTTTGCTCTACATGCTCTGTCTTTTCCCATTGCTAAATTACAGACAGTAGAAAAGGGGATAGAACAAGTGGACTGACACAACTTCTGTATTACACTTAAAGGGAACCTGTCACCCCCCGTACCGGGGTGACAGGCTCCCGACCCCCCGTTAGAGACCCCTATACTTACCTCATCCCGCCGGGTCCCGCTTCTGGATTCGGTCGGGTCCCGGAGATCTCAGCCGCTGCAGCCCGGCGCGCGCGCTGAGAGATGAGTCCAACGCTCATAGAGAATGACGGGAGAGTCCAGCGCTCCGTCATTCTCTATGAGCGTTGGACTCATCTGTCAGCGCGCGCGCCGGGCTGCAGCGGCTGAGATCTCCGGGACCCGACCGAATCCAGAAGCGGGACCCGGCGGGATGAGGTAAGTATAGGGGTCTCTAACGGGGGTCGGGAGCCTGTCACCCCGGCACGGGGGGTGACAGGTTCCCTTTAACATTATCTGTTTGTAACTTGTGGAGACTGAAGAAATAATTTTTTCGTTTCTTCCTCATTACTTACGTAGCTGATTTTCCGCTTCGGATTGTGTTTTCGCTTGCCGCTTTTGTATGGCCTCTGCAGCCAGAAAGAGTAGTGGAAGCACGATGCACACACTTGGCAGACCCATATCTACAACAGATACAGAGGAAAAACATTC